>NC_051176.1:262690919-262802117 GCF_013339695.2 Rhipicephalus sanguineus
GACTGGAAGCGAAAAATTAAGTCAAGGGCACCGGCCCACGATATTCATGGCCATAAAACTGGAATGATTGACCCTTAACTATCAAAACTTCATCTTTTCATGAATACAAACATGCTATTAAGCTTTCTTACTTGCAAATCTAAATTTACCTCATTCAGCATACTGCCACTCATACAGCTTCTTGTTTCTGATCATTTGGGCTATAATTAGTAGTGTTTTGTTAGTTGTATGCAGTTATTGTACATTTGCTACTATACATGTACAGCCGCGGCCACGTCTGTGTAGAGCGCACGAGCAGCCAGTTTTTGCTCTGAGGGGCGACACCTTGAGGCATTTTCGGGCTCTGACGTGGTGTGTCAGGAGCATGCGTGGCCTACACAGATGTGACCGTGGCTGTACTTTAACTATTAGATATTCGTTGTATTTAAGCGTTTCCTTGTTTTTGGTTCACTTGCTCACTGTTTTCTTTTCTATACTTCTTGTAAACTATTATTAACCGAGGGTCCCGCTGCGGTCTTCGACTATGGGACACTCGTCTGTATATTTTCCCGTTTGCAAATTTCATTGTACACTAGAATAATAAAATGACTTTGAAAAAAAGAAAGAATAATGAGAGCTGTTCATAATAATCATTCCTAAAAAATTTGGATATTTCAACAAATTGCCTCAACAGTTTTGGCATGGAAAGGCTTAGTGTAGCACTGATGCACAGTCCCCCCCCCCCCCTCCCCCCAGTAACAGATTTTTAAAACTTCAGAAACACTAGCCATGTAATAAATGCTCCCATTATTGAATCACTGCAGATGAGTGGATTCTACACTGTTGTTTATAATCAGTGGTTACATGCAAATTATTTATGGAAGACAACAAAAAATGTTCAGCTGTGCACTTATTCACAGGCATGCACGAATGAAATAGAAGGAAGTTAGGTTACTATAACACATGCTTTCATTCTTGTTTCCACCAGAATATGTAATGTCAGCACGATTTTGGCTTGGACACTTAATTTGAGGCCAACACCATCTTTAGCAATCACACAGTAATTAGCTGTCCGAGATAGTGCTCTCAAATTATCACTCTGTTTTACCTTCTAATTTCTTGTTCGCATTTCGCTTGTCGACTGTACATATTATATATAGCATTTTTGATTGCTGTCTAAAATCCACACAACTGAAAGATTCCATTTTTTTAAAAAACAGATCTTAAACCAACTTAAACCAAAACGTATGAACTAACCAAATGCTGCAATTGCCAAGTCTACAAAAGTGCTACCGTTGAGGCATGGTAAGACAATCTAACATTTACGAACCATCGAAACAATCACTTAGTGCGCAAATTCAGATTAGAAACACAACCAACAAGAACAGAGGACGATACACTACTCTGCTCATTTAAGTTGTTGCACAGTAACACAATAACAGAATTCAAACAAAAATTTAGTATTACTCACAAATTTTGAAAATTAATGTTCAGCCACCTTTATCATTAGCAAAAAAAGAAAAAACATACAGCATACTCGGAGTTTAGAACAACCACAAGAAAATGGCTGAGGACTCGGGGTCAAATGCATTATTTCTTGGGTGCACTTCTGATTCGGCACCCTTATCTTTCTCGAATCATACTACTCCTTTCATTAGAAAAAATAAAAGCCCTACATACCATTGTCAAATGCATTGGGGTTGATCATGCGCAGTAGTTCAGACTCTGGAAGCATGGACATTGCCGAGATGTGGTCCATGTTTGGCCCTTGAGCTTGGGACTGTGCTTGCTGAGCTGACTGTGGTGCTTGATCCCTGGAGACACCACTCAAGCTAGTCTCCACAACAAGGGTTTGTGGCTGGCTGACTGGCTGTGCTGCAGCCTCAAAAGAAGTCATGCCAAATGCACCAGCAGCCATACTGTCCTGGCACTGAGGGTTGCCATCGAAGGTGCCCGTCACAGAAAACTGGGCACTTGGTGCTGAGCTCACACCCACTGGGCCTGGATCCATAATCACTTTGTCACCAAACACAACAGGCACCTTGGGCTCAGACTGGCTCAGCATACCATTCAGAGAGTCTGGCCAGTTGGAGGCAACCTCTGTCTTCACTCCTGTGCAGGTGAAATCCATACTCTGGACCTGCTGCTCCAGGCTATTGGCAGGCCAGCTCGACAAAGACAGCACTGGAGCATCCTTCACCTTCTGTTTCTTGAACTGCTGCTCGTCTGTAAAGGACGCTGAAGTGTTCTCCAAGGGCTGCATCTCAGCTGGCCGACCCTCAAGGTCTGGCTCCGTTGGGGCCGGCTCGCAGTTCATCTGTCCCCACAAAGGCTTGGCAGCATTCTCAGTTTGGTTTTGGTGTGCTGTAGTCAGGGCACTCCACTGGCTCTCGCACTCGAACGTGGCCGATGCAGCGGCTGTGTGGGCAGGGGTGACTGTCTCTGACGTCACTCCCATAAGTTGCTCTACACTGCAAGGAGGCAGCATGCTCTGGTCCGAGTAGAACAGACCGAGGTTTCCCAGCTGCTGCTCATCCGAGGCCTTCAAGGGTTCCTCTCCTGGCAATTCATAGTTTGCCGCACACTTGTCGGGAGCCCCTTCGGGAGCATGAGAAATCTTGCGCTTAAGGTGGCATGACTCAGCTGGGCTTGTGTCATCAGTGACAGTCTTGAGCAGTGCCTGCTGAGGAGCTGATGAAACTACCAGGCTCAATGTGGCAGGTGCTGCTGACTGCTGCTGTTGCTGTGACTGCTGCTGCTGCTGCTGTGGCTGCTGCTGCTGCTGTTGTTGTGCCTGTGGCTGGGTTGGCTGTGCTGGCTGCTGCACCACCACAAACTGAATGTTGTTAGGGGCTGAAGCTGCTGCACCACTGCCGTTGCCTGGCTTGGACTGAGACTCTGTAAGAATTCAAGAAAGCATTGCAGCATTCTCTAAATGCTCAAAAAGATGCAACTGTGGCCACCTTATATTTTTTGCAGGGTATAAATGCCACCCACTATACATTTCCCAAGTAGGGAGTCCCTGCCCGACTTTCATTACTATTACTATTAATTGCATTATGGAAATTAATATTTTCAGACTTCAGACTCCCCCGCTTATTCTGACAGTACAACACGTTCATTATTCTTGAATATCACACTTAGCTTATACTGCCCCAAAACAAAGAAAAAGTATTCACACATACTTAAGATACTTTTGAACATCCATAAATTACATGGCTATACAAATAACAAAGCAGCAAAACCAATAACTTATTACAGATATTTTCGGTTGTTTTACTCAAGAGCAAGCATAACACACCTGCTACTTTTGCTCTGGGCAGCCATGCAGCCATGAAATGGCCTTGAATTATGTAATTTTTAGCAATTATGACTACACTATAGATGACCCATGACCCTGATATTTAAATCTCATCATTAGTTTCTCCAGTCTCCCCAAGAAAAATCTTAACTTGAATTACAGCACGAAATTAACAATACACAACTATCTCCCAGGGCATTACTTCAAAAAGTGAAAGGTCATAATAAAACTTCATGTAAACTAATGCTCTGAATATGGTATGAACACGAATCAACAGAACGAAACACTCAAATCAGAAATCAAGCAGTAGTGCTTTGTATGCACTTGGCACTCATAATGTTGCATAAAGGCACTGCCAAATATTGGAAGAAAGGCAATACACGAGAAAAAAGTTTTTTTTCTCGACCGACCTGGGCCAGAAGCTGATGCAGGTGACAAGGAGATAGTTGTAGTTGGGATGACCAGTGTCTGAACAGGGTGACGCTGTGCCCGTGGCGACGTCCCCGTCAGCAGTGGAATCTGAATTATGGTAGGAAGCTGTGCACTCTGTGAACTTCCAAAGGGCTGTGGCTTCAATTCCAGGCCTGACACTGCACATAGTAAAAGGATATATTGCTTGGAGAGTATGCCACACCACTGAGCAACGCACATCATGCATGACGTAATGAACAAATGCTATTTTCTCTTTTTTCTTCTTTTTTAGTAACCCCACAAGTGAAGCAAAAAAAAATAAAAATAAAATAAAAATATGCAGGGGTTTTACATGTCGAAACCACTACATGACTATTAGGCACTCCGCAAGCAAAGTGGGCAGAGCACTTAGTGATCATTACCTTGGCTTAGTGCAAGTGTGACAAAAGCATACATAATTTAAGTGTAGAATGTGTGCCTATGCAATCTGCATGCACCTGGGGCAGGGTGTGAGCAACAAGCATTGTCTATGAAAAGCAGCATACACTGTGTGAACAATGTAAATGTGATTGTTGGTTCACGCCATTTTTAAAGGACTGAGAAAGTTAATAGCACACTAATGTAATGTAGTACTGTTGAATAAAGGCAACACACCAACGTTACTGTACTCACCAGTTGTAGCATTACCATTTGATTTTGCCTTTGAGGCGCTCAATGGACCCGCAGATATTTGGCCTCCGCCTACAATTAAACAAAAACCGGTTACACACCATCTCCTGACTGAACGGGAAAATTAAAAGCAAAGCCAAATGGCAGAATAATAGAAGAGAGAGACAGAAAAAAAATTAATGAAAGAAAGAACAGCACATTTAAATCTGAATAGATTTAAAGGTTACCCAGCAAGAGATAACATCAAACACCCCCCCTGCCACCATGTCAAAGGTATGAGGGGCAGACTAAAGTGTGCAGCAGCACTTCTTTACACAATTCACTGACAAAGTCCTTTGTTATGTTCCCCTTGTCCTCAGCATGGTGGCAGCTTCAAATCACAGTAAATGTGCCGCAACCTTTGAGCCATCACATTTGCACTCAGGCACACCCACACACACGTTCATGCTCATCAACCAGCCACTCAAAGCCAAGCACATTCATTTATGCACTCATTCATTCTGCATAAGCCATGCACTGAGATTTCATTATGTCAAAAAGAAAAACAGCACTAGAAATCTACAGACCAATACAATCTGCTGCACAACTATGCCATTAAATTTTTGCGCACAGTAAAATGCCCACATCATATCTACCAGCTGTCATCGACCAGTCGTACACACTACACTGTGGCAGATCTATCAAGAAGACCAGTAAGGTGCAAAGCTGCATTTTCAAGCGAAGAAATGACTGTGTTTTGTAGACATACTAACATGATAGAATAAAACATGGCCAATTATTGAGTCTAAAATAGTTCAACCAAATCCTATCACTATCCAACATCTCAGCCTGAAGTTATTCATAATATTCTAATGTCACGGCCACCCTTGAACGAATAAACACTACTCTGTTCAACAAATGAACGCGCTGTGAAATCAATGTTTAACGATTATGATAGTTGTGGAAAATCTCACTAAGCTGCATATGGAGTGTGTGCTCAGTTTTGTAACATCAATCATCAAAAACAGTTTCTTTTTATGAGAATCAATAACAGTTGAGATTTTCTTGAACAGTTATCTGCATTCGCTCGTCATTTCATAAAGGTACAATATGCCAACATGTTTACAGCATTGTGCAGCAACGAACTGCCAATTATTGTGCCCTGTCAAGATCATGCAAATGTTCATGTATTGAGTTTCTCATAGTGTTACCCACACTTCTCATGAAAGCATAGCCATAGATATTACCATTGAAATGTGACCACTGCAATAAGGTAGTGGACGACGAGAAGTTAACAAGCACAGTACTATGACCAAATAACAATCGTGATGGATCAGCAAAAATGATATAGGCAATCACGCAACGGATGAAATGTACACCTAAATTACTGACCTTGCTGATTAACCATACATATGAAAAATCCATGGACGCTTTCTGCTGTGTGATACGGAGAAAAAAAAGCTTGTGTAGCAATTGGCGTAGTTCTAAACCCTGCGCTAAATGCAGATCCACTACTGTGAAACCTGAGGAAGTGCGTAGCATGGGCACCCAGTGATTCCCATTCGTAGAGTTCCCACTGCTCCATTTACCAAAGCGTCGATGACGTCAATGTTTGAGGTAAGCATGTACGGTTTTCCTGGCAAGACTAGAATCTTGTTAGGGAGATTTGCAAACTCGTTGGGCGACATGCGTGCTACTTTTTGCTGCGCTTTATCAACTTCCTGCTTGTTACGGCAGTTCAGATATATACGTGTTGTCTGCAGCAAGTTCCGCCAGGTTGTTTCCCATTTCGTATGTAGCGATGAAGGGCCGGAGAAGCGCAGGTGGGAGGAGCAATTGCACACTTGGCGAGGTGGTGGCGCGCTCTCTTGTGCGGCGCAGGTGTCAGCCGCATGTTGCTGAAGGGTTTTTAGTGATCTTAAGTTAATTATTGCGATTACTTCTTGGTTATTTCTAAATATATTATTTTAGACGTTGTTAGTTTATTTTAACCCAGTTTTGAGCATTGCTAGCCTTGTTTTAGGCCTGTATTGAGCACTTGATTGTAAGCGTGATCACGCCACGAGATCCGTGGGCAACAAGCCGGGCCTTAAAAGTGCTACGCACTTAAAAGCTAGTAAGCACGTTGCCTGGCCCCCATAATATAAATTACAGAACTAAGAATTTATGATGTAGGCTTTTTATGGTGCAGCAAGAATTGGTGCAAACAAATGATCTTGCCAAAGTTGCGAAGCCTTGTGCAACAGATTTGACACATTAGCAAGGAGAGCAATTGCGCATAAGAATGCATCTTCAATAAGTTTTCTGAACACCCTGCTACAACATAAGACAGTATTCTCAGTGCATGCCAAGTGCATACCAAGCACCCAGACAGACTTCGTTATTCAACATTCAAATCCTTAAAAGCACCTGGCAAGAAAGCGAAAGAGAGAAGAAAAAAATATAAAGAAGTCACAACAACCTGGCATATCACATTCAAACACCACCTTCCACACCAGTCAAGCACACACGGTCTCGGGAGCCACACAAAGTCACGCTCGACACGGCTGTGTGTCACTCTCGAGAAATCGGGGAGGAGACAGGCACTAGCACATTCTGCGTGACAGTACAGTCGGAGAAGCATAAAGTGAAGGGACCAGGCACAAGGCAAGTGGCCCAGTGACGTGACAATTATTTCAGACTGCTCGTCCCCGAGGTGAATCCAGTCACACCGCACCAAAGCCTGCGACACCAGCACCCCTTCCCACCCAGCAAATGCCCCGGAAAAAAGTGTTATAATGCTAAGTAGGCACTCCGTAAGTGACATATACGTGGCAGTCAGTTTGTCAACCAGCATCAACCAAGCCACCTGTAAAGAGGCATTGCAACAAGAGTTAACAAAAATCGCTTTCACAGGGTAACAGAGGAAACAAAAATAAATCAATCCCATGTTACATTTGCAAGAAACAATTATCTCAAAAGCATGAACTTCCAAGTTTTAATGCAGATTACAAGAAATAAACCAAGCTCACAGACGGCTGACAATTACACTTACAAACTAAAGGCAAGTAAGGTCACAAGCTTGAGGGGAGGCACTACTCCAGGCCTCTAAAGTTTAAAGGATCTTGCAAGAAATGGCTGTCTTTTGCTCAACCCGTATTGCAGGCAAGGTCTTTTTGGGGGGCATTTATGAACATTATGTCACTGAAAACAGATTTTTTTTTTTTTCTATGCCTACCCTTACAGTCACATGCTTTTGATACACTAAAGCACAGTGTGAAATGTAATGCTCAAAGCTTTGTAGATTTCTAACATGAAAATTAAAAGACCACTAAATGATATGCAACAATACACTACCCCACCCCTGCTCTCCTTAGCCAGAAAGCCATCCATTCAAATAAACTGTTACTCTCACTCAGTTACATTTGGCAATGTAAAGCGATGTAGAGCATCCTTGCACATTAGGAGTGACAGAAAATAACATGTGGTACACTTCAATATCAGAAAATAATGTGATGCTTTTCCTAAACAGGTGCTGCTGACATGAAATAGGGCCAGTGAAAAATGATCTTAGTGCAGCACTACTAGCACGTCATCTTTTAACCCTTTCTGGTCTGAATAGCATCAGTGAAGTAAAGACATATTTAGTGCACCTGAACAACAAGAGACAAGAAAACTTATCAAAAAAAAGATTTTAGAAGGTTTTCTCATGAACTGCCAATATATATATCATTAAGGCTGCATATGGTTTTTCAAGCTTAAGGGGTACTGACACGAAAATTTTCAGTTGTTTTCTTGCGTCAAATAAAAGGCCAAACCCTCATTAGTATAGAAAACGTACTGCTAAGCGTGAGTGCATCCTGAAAAAGACACTGGAGAGCACGCTGCCCCGTGTCTTCCTTGTGTATTGTTTCGTTTGTGCTGTTTTACCTATGAACTTAAAAAGTAATTACACTATGTTTTTAAAAGCTAGTTTCGGTTCCTACTGTTGTACCCTGACGTCACAACACGATATGAGCTTCTCGTTATGTGCTCGTGCAAGATATCGTGACATTTCCACGGCTTCTCCGCACCACGGCTCTGGTGGTGATGCACAAGCGGCCATTTTGAACGTTTTGGTGACATACGAGCTGCCATTTTGGAAGCTTTGGTACCTGACATCATCACAACTAGCCAGACTGCTGCGTGAAGTCACCAGAAATAGTACTGTAGCCCGACGTCAAGCTATTGCAGGGTTCGTACAGGTTTCAAAGGAGAAAATTCAAGGATATTCAAGAACTTTCAAGGCCCTATAGGAGGATTTTCAAGGCCCTCTTCGAGAGGTAATATTTTTGCCCATGTCGAAGATCTTGAAACAGTGCTCTCAAAAGGTCTGACATTTATTGTACAAAGAAAAATACATGCTACAGTACAAATCTGCTTCTACTGCATGCAATAAAAAATGAAGATATGTTTACCAAATATTACAATGTAAATTCGTCAGTGAGAAGCTCGTGCGTTTTAGAAGCATCATTTAAGCTTGGCGACTGCAACGGAGACGCTGTAGTGGAATGCTCTGTCGCAACAGGCATCAGGTAGCTTTTCAACGCACTCCCTTGCCTCATCTTGATTGCGCCAATATGCTTGGCACTTTTCATGTGACTTTTTTAAGCGGATTCACCCATGGCAGTCACATCAAAAGTTTCGCAGCAAAGCTCGCACTTAGCCCGATGTGGATTAATCGTGTCAGGTGCAATCCAGTGCTTGTAGTCGTCATGGTGGAGCCACATAGTCTGAAATTTGCTTTTTCTGGGCATTGTTTCACATATCCACACATCACTTGCGCCCCTTGCACTAACACGTAGAAGGCAGGCTCATTCTAAAAAGCGCTGGTAGCACAAGAACACGACTAGGTTAAAGCCCGCGCACAAACGCGGACGCCGTGTTGCACTAGTTGGACAGAGACAAGACAATGGACATGCGATAGCGATGGGGCGACTGTGCTCGCAGCCGATACTACTTCCGCTAGTACCGGTGGTGAGGTTTTAAGTCACTGACACGACGTCTACGGTGAACGCTACCTCTGAGAATCACACCATGTCTAATGTTGCCAGCTACCTAATGAGAGTCGGCTAAATAGGTATAAAAATTGGTATGGTTTCTTGGCCGCATTTCAGAACTCCAAACAAGACAAAAGTTCAGCAATGAAAACCGTTTCCATGATGACAAATACCAATTCAAATTTAGCATTCAACAAATTCAAGGTTTTTCAAGGACTGGTCTGAAATTCAAGGTTTTTAAGGGCCTTGAAAACAGACTTTCGATTTTCAAGGGCATTCAAGGGTTTCAAGGACCTGTGCGCACCCTGCTATTGTCTATGTCGGTAGTTGCGCCATGAGAAAACTGACTTTAATATCAAAATAAAATATCTTAGCATTTGCTGAGCTTCACACTTGCTCAGAGCCGTCTCTGCATACAGATTTGTACGTAAGAGTAAACTTGCCTTTGAAAAATGGTGTCAGTACCACTTTAATTTGCAGGCTTAATGGTGAGAATTATGCCACAAAGTATTTAAAGACCACTTCTGTGCCACCCGAGGCAATGGAAAGCGGCCTCTTAAAAGGGCACTGACAAAATTTTACTGCAGAGATGGCCCGCATGAACGATTTCCGTGAGCATGTATATATCATCTACCAAATCTCAATATGGCTTGAAAGGTAGCTTATATGAATATTGAAGTTCGTGTGTGCAGTTGAGCACCACATGCCGCACCTCGCGACATTGACATCGCCTAAGGTGATCAGAAGGTCACCCCCAACTTTCATGGCGTCGCCACTGCAGCCAAGCTCTGAGCTGGCGCAGCGAGTAATGATGACGTCATAGTCGCCAATGCCCTTTTGCCATGCTTGCACCAGCAAACAACTATTTGGCGGCTGCTCAGAAGTCTGTGCCCGTGGCGAACGTGTAGAAAGCGTGGAAGCCTTAAAGGGCCCCTCACCAGGTTTGACAATTTTGAGCTAACGAGCGCAATGCATACACTGGGCATTCACGATCACGTCTGCCAAAATTTGCAACGCTACGCGCCGCGGAAATGGGTCAAATTTCAAGGTGAACGCTGCTTGCCCTTCCTCTCGCGGGCGCGTGCTTTAGAGAATGAGGGGATGACGTACATGAGAAAATGGCCCTACGTAGATGGTAGTGCTGTGATGTCGCTCCTCTATGTAGAAGACTGTGCTCTGACGTCGCCAACAGTAGCACGTGACACTGCGATAATTATTTGACATGACATGTGTAGTTTGCGTAATGTGTTGCTTGAATAGATTAATAAAACTTGACAGAAATAATGAGACACACAAGGGAAATGTGTGTGTCTTTTTCATTTTTTTTTTCGTGAATTGCAGTGAGATGTGGGGCTAATGTGCCTCCCTTTCCCATGCGTTCGTGTCCCCGCGGTTAGCGCATCGAGCAGACGCCAGCCCTGGAAACGAAAGTAATGTTCTGGCGCGTTCGAGCACTCATTATGCTCATTTATTCTACCGCGTCCAAGTAAACGTTTATGCGGCACTGGCTCATGATACCGCCACTCTCGTGCCCGTACAAATGTCTCAACTTCCATGCCCGTCCAGCAGAAACAGGCAGTACACCACAGAAAACGCCGACAAAACGCCCACGGCCGCTACATAAAAAAAAAAAAAGGGTAGCGGCCGTGCAACGCCGCTTGCGTGCTCGGGTGGCTCGGGCTGGCTAGGGCACGTCATGCGCACGTGACCATGCATGCACATGACGTGTTCATGCGTATGTGTCAAGTGAAGAGGGCAGGGAAGGGATTTGGCTTGCTAAGGCTACACGGGGCGAGTGGCAAGGGTTTGAAACTCGCCTCCTCGCATCATGGTTTCGCGCCGCTACAAATTATTGTTTTTCTCAGCTCGAAATGAACCGATTTGAAAAATTCTTGCGGCATACTACTCTTCATTCGGCACACAACAACTTCCAGTGTCTAACCAAAAATTTGCTACGAGGCCTGGTGAGGGGCCCTTTAAGAAAGTCCATACTTAAAAAATTCATAAAGTGCCAACACGACAGGGACCAGGAAGGACACAACACAAGCACTTACAACTGAAGGTTTTATTGCATCGTAAGCAAATATATACCCAACCCCCTCCTCGCACTTGTGTTGTGCCCTTCCTTGTCCCTGTCGCGTTAGCACTTTTCAATTTTTTGAAGTATGAACTGCTTTAAATATGAACAACTAGGTCAATTTTCCGTTTCGCTTCAAGAAAGCTGCTGCCACCAGACGACGTGATAACAACGATGATGACGGCGACGACAATGCGCAGCCCATGCTGCATGTGAAAGAGCACGAGCAAACGATACAGGAAGCGTGGAAGTACGCGACACTGCAGTGTCACGCAGCCCGTGCTTGTTGTCGCTCCTTACACTTCAAATATGCGTGACAGTTCTGTGTGCTCACATGGTAGAGTTTGTTTACCACGGAGCACATGCTAGATGTCATTAGTTGCACACCTGGTAGCTTGTCATTCTCGGAGCTTTCCAAAACCGAAACTGAGACTGGTAGGTGATAGACTGTAAATAACTGCTGCACGCTGAAGCAAGCAATGCGCCATGTTATGACTAACAGGCCCCCAGTAACATATTGCAGCAAAAAAACACCAGACCAAAATTTTTGCGTCAGCACTTCTTTAAGGTACCACACAGAAGCCTATCATGAGCCTGATGTGACACATGGGCATGTGAAGTATCGGGGAGAACCACATTTATCTGCAGCATCACATTTATAAGTTATGTAATTAGAGTACGTAGCACCTCGATTTCTAAGGTTAGTCTTGCTGTTTGTTTTTTTCTCCACATACGATATTTATTGTAAAGCATTATGGCTGCTACAGGAATTAATAATTGGACCAGAAAGGATTAAACAATGTTGCCTGTAACATGCTGAAGACTAAGGCAGAAGTTCAGGGGAAGATGGAAGCTTGAAGCAATGAAAAATCTTTGGAACACGGGGTGGCACTGGAGCCAACGCTCGACAAGTGGTCTTGTCTGCTTCAAGGCAGCAACTTGGTGCCTTGAAGAAGACCTCTTGGCGAAACATTGGCTCCAGCGACACCCTGTGTTCCAAGAATTTTTCATGCTGAAGGTTAAGGCACAAAGAGGAAAAAAAAAAAAAAAAAAAAAGTGAACACTAATGAAAGAGGCAGGCGGTGTCGCAAGCACTGAAACACTTGTAATGTTTAACAGGCCACAAAAGTGACACTGTTGATTGTGGCAGTGTGCAAGTGTATCAAAAGCAATCAGCTTTCTTATGTGTCAGGCGAATTGATGATTAATTTGCTGCTGTACATGGGTGGGACTTGAGACGTATGCTTAATGATAGATGATTACGAAATGAGTAGGTAGGCACTTGTGCACTACTAGTTGCAAATGCAATGAACGCAAATAAAAAAAAATGATACAAGAGCACCCAGAAAGATTGTGTGTGGGACTTCGCTGAATGAAGGAATGAGCTGGTAAAATATTGTACTTACCACATGCATGATTTAACAGCAGAGGGTGTCATTTTTGAAATGCCGGAGCTCTAAGTGGTATCAAAGATTTAGGCAGTTAATATCATTCCGCTAAAGGTACAAGTATCTATTTAATATTTTTGTGATGGACAGCCTTATCATTACTGCTGCATGCTCTGCTTGGTTGTAGCAGATTAAGAGTGTAACAGATAAAGTGCTGCTTAACAAAAATTTGCACAAGCATGCATACTTATGCACCCATACCTGCGGGTATTCCCAGTCCAGAGTAAAACAGTGGCCCCTCACAGTCCCACCCACAGCAGTGCTGGCAGAGCTAAGGAAACTTAAGCTTAAAAAAGGCTGTCAATGGTAGGAGATAGCTAAGGGCAGGCTGGGCAGTCAGTGATGCCTAAAATGCAGTGCATAGATGCAGTCACTCTGTGTTGTCGCTGCAGCTTATGTGAATGTCCAAACGCATAAAGGCACAGTCAATGCAAACGCTTAATGGGTATATGCAAAAAGTGTCGAGAAAAACCTCTGTCATGGCAGAGAGAGTGTAGGAGGAGGAGGAGCCGCCCAGGCAGGGGAGGTGTGAGCGATCACACCCTTTGCACAACACACCGAAAACCCCAGGGAGGGCGCTCATTCCTTTAACCTGCAGTCTGAGAAATGGGGAGGAACAACACAACAGTTTTCTCTTGCTCTCCAGTGTTACATGCTTTTTTTTTTTTTCGCAACTGATCAGTTCAATGAAGCACAGATCAATAACATGGCACGCACACTCTAGGGTGCAGCATGCTGAAGGCTGGCCTCCAGAAACAGCCCCATGATGTTCCAACGCAGATTTCACACTGACCCCTCATGCTTTTGAATTTCAATCTTCATTATCTTTGTCCTTTTGTACTTGTTCAAAGAATGAAAAATGCTGCAAACGACCACATCTTTACTGCAATCCAGGTATTGAGCAAAGAGCAATGTGCTTCAATTATTTACTCTTTTCTTCGAGCATAAGAGTCACTCGCAGTCTTAAGCAAGCTCTGCTAATGTGTTAAATATATCCTATGCTCTTTGCACCCGAGGCATTGCTGCAGTGAAGATGGTAAACATCTGCAGTGCTAGTCCAAATGACGGTAAGCCAATTCAACTACTCAGTTAACTTGCACACACACACACGCACACACACACGCCCACGCACACCACATTCACACAAGTGCTTCAAAAGTGGTTGCCCTTCCCTAAAAGATTGTGCTGCATCATGAACAAGGTACTATTCAGGACATAGAATTTATTCTGGCCCTACGAAAACTAATGCCAATACACTGATCAACATCAAAATGGAAAGCTAAGGTAAGCTACTGAAAACATAAAGCAACAGTACAAAATAGTGTCTTTCACTGAGCGCATTAGGTTTAGAATCTTAACGTAAAAATATAGCGATGCAAATAGCATTTTTGGCATTATTACACAAGTTTCTTTCTGGCTGTCTAACCTAACCAAAAATATTGGCGAATCCTAAAGGTAGTGCAATCTAACAAGTTTCATGTACTTAGATAGTAGTCACCACAGATGAGTGATGCCCGAAATTTTACTGCAATATGCATGTTCCTACATCTCGGATAGGCAGGTACCTCTGATTAACCAGAATTTCAGTGTGTCCCATTTCTTTATCCACCTTGCTCTCCTTCCTTTTACCTTCTTTATAATGACATTAATAAATTCTGGGGTTTTCTTTTCAGGCCAAAACCACGATATTATTATGAGGCACGTTGTCGTTGCGGACTCAGGATTAATTTCGACCACCTGGGGTTATTTAAGGTGCACCTAAATCTAAGTACACGAGTTTTCTTTGCATTTGCCCCCATCAAAATGGGGCCACTGTGCCCAGAAATCAGACCCGTGACCTCGAGCTTAGCAGTGCAACACCTCAGCCTGCTAGGCTGCCACAGCGGGTGTTTGTCACTCATTAGTACACCTGATTAAGAATTAGACAAATGCAGCTGAACATCACTTTAATAGCTAAAAAGCTTAAAAGAGACACCAAAGAGAAAACTGATTATGTTTCTTGTATTAGTAAACCACCCTTTCACAATGTAAAAAGTGCCGCTCTTGCTGTGTGAACATGCTTGGAATATGAGAAAATGGTAAAAAAAAAGAATGGAGGGGGCGATGCCACCTTGAAATTCCCTGCACCAATTTGCCATGATGTCATAGATTCTGATGGCATCTACTACGACGTACATAGCTTTTGATTGGTAAAAATAGTACACTGTCATATAAGGGCGGCCAGAGACTTAACATAGAGAATTTCAGGAAATTTTTTTGAGATAGGGTGGCAAAAACACAAAAGAACACTTCGAAATCCATGATGTTACACCGACATTGATATGCAGAGATTTTGGTGTGAAGTTTAAACATAACTTTGACCTTCATTTTCTCTTTTAAAAACAAACCTATGATTGCAGAGTAAACGAAACAGATTCCTTGGTTCACTGTTGTGACCCTTCAAATGTTGCCTAAGTTTAGAAACTATCCATAGCCTTCATTCCAAAACTGTACCAACTACAGTGGAATCACTAAGTCTCATTTTCCTTTCCCTTCTCCCCAACCTGCTCCAGGCAGGGTAATAAGAACAAAAAATGGCTAAAAGCTTGAATGTGACCGCACAAAACCTACAAATACACAAAAACAAGGTCAGATGTGTTACTTATGCCCCAAAGAATACGGTGCATGACACTGCACACCAAAACCATTGATAAAAGCAGATTAAGGCCATTTTTGAAGCACTTAAATAGACTCACACATTGTGCTCATTTCAGAGTGAAAGGCTTCACAACAGGGTTTCAACTTGACTTCAGCAAGTGACCACGATGGTCTCAACAATGTGCCAATTACAACCAAATGTCACACGCATTCTCGCGCGTTCTCTCCTCCTTTTCCCACAAAATTATTTCCTCCACAATAACAAGGCTGCTCGCTCGAGCCTTTTATTGCTTGCCCGTTAGAAGTAGCTTTCAGTCTGAAAGTGTTGCCCTGGCACACACGCTACCATACATTCATCAGCAGCCACACCAGCTTCATTGAATAAGACAACAG
Organism: Rhipicephalus sanguineus; assembly: GCF_013339695.2. Classification (NCBI taxonomy): domain Eukaryota; kingdom Metazoa; phylum Arthropoda; class Arachnida; order Ixodida; family Ixodidae; genus Rhipicephalus; species Rhipicephalus sanguineus. Next base: position 262,706,832 of record NC_051176.1, read on the forward strand.
GCACCAAGAAAGAAGACAGTGCTAGGAAGAGGTGGTGCCCTGTGCCAAACAGCACATGAGCAGGAAGGAAGGGACACTGCCTGGGCCCTGCACAGCTGCACACCTCGCACTCTCTCAATCACCCAATGGACACATGCGCACACCTCTGCATACCACCACGCACACCAAACAAAGGAGCAAAAGAGTACAAGGTAAAAAAAAAAAGAAAAAAAAAAGCTAGTCCTCCCAACTGCACAGAAGAACAGAGTTGCTGCCCCTCTGGAGCCGGAGGAAAGCTGTCTACAGCAGAACCAGACCTTCAACATGCTACCCAACAACAATAAAGGCACATCAATTTAACAGAACAGGTCACACATTTGTCTGCCTGCAATTAGAGTCTAATGTGTACCTGCATCTGTGTCTACACGTGAAAAAAAAAAAAGGAAGTCAGAAAGCAACTGCAAGTAAGCCTGTTCCAGAGGCAGCAACAGGAGTATCTTTGCAAAATGACTAAAAGCAGGTAGTAAAACGTGACGTTATGCTACATAAGGTGCAGAATTTTCAAAGCTCTAAAGTGGGATGCAGCCTAGAGTATGATGTTCGCACAACCAAAGCTAAAGTGCTTGACACTACAAGTGTGTGTATGTATTTTTTCCTATCAAAATTGTTATTTTCTCCTGAAGCTCGGAAAAACCAATGAAGACCGATTTATCTATACTTGGTATAATGTACAAAGGTTCATGTTTAAAGGTTTGTGCATATCTAGATACCCATGCCTTACACTCAGTTTGAGGAACAGCAGTCAGGTCATTGACCCCTTCTAGTGATACTGGTAGTGTACTAACGCTGCTTCATTTTGTGCTTAATGTTTTTGTATAACTAAAAAAAAAAAAGGTCAGGTCAATACAACATCGCTCTGAGTGGAATGATCAAACTATTTCCTCACAAAGACACAGGCCATTAATCAGACATTGCACAACTCAATATGTATGCACCATTCATTTCGTGCACCTGTCTTTTTGAGGTATTTTGAGCACATACCACATGGCTTCCCAAAAAAAACTGCAGTCCCCATTAAAGGCAAGAAATGTTATTTTTTGATGACTAGCACAAAACACTTCAACATCATTATTCCAGAGCATACCAGGCCTTTAACATTTACAAATAGTGCCACTAAACCAAATTGGCATGCCAGGCACTTAAAAACATGTACTTAGGTTTCAGTGTTCTCAATGCTTTTGAATTAGTTAGTACCAATAGAGTTAGATAAGAGACATACGGAATGATTATTCCCAGTGCCTTGATTTTATCAGAACTCAAAGGCAGCTCACTTTTGCTACTGGAATAAAGCAGCTTGAAAGACTTGTACAAAAGCTACTGGCCTGAAGCATCAATGCTATCCACTTAACAATATCAAGCCCACGTTTCCAGGAACTCTAGCACTAGCCTCTACTGAATTCATAGATTGCAAATTTACAGGGAATAATTAAACTGTACGCTAAAGCTACGAAGCTTTTAGGCTCCTAGGACGTTCATTGGCAGCCAATGTCAACAAAAAGGCGCTGATGGGTTGAGAAAAAAATGCGTCTAGAGGTGCCTCTTCGACATCAGCCTAGCCTATCTCGGAAATCAAGCCAGACTGCTGCCCCCCCCCCCCCCCTCCGACCTCCCTACTTCCTGTACTCACTGTACACAGGGATGTCCAAACCGACAGTGTACAACACAGCAGAGACCTATCTGGCAATTCCATCCCACTGCTGGATTGGGGCATGCCTCGCCAATTCTCACGAAAATGGAGGTCCAAGACCTACCTGACAGGGGCAAAAAGGCGAATGGGTGGGGCTCACTAGCCCTTCCCCCACTGGTCACCACCAAATGCACCACCACAGGGTGCCCCACATCCTGGTTTCTGTAGGCGGGCACACGGCAAATCAGATGAGTCTGCAAGAAAATTTTAAAAAAGAAACGGTACAGCTACGTGTCACTGCACACACAGCCATGCTTGTACTAAACCATGCAATGTGCCACAGTGACCAAAACTTCACCCCAACCATTGCTAAACACCGGCTCTCTGCAATGACAAGTATTTAGCCATCTTAACGTCTCTGTTTTCCTTTCGCTATCACGGGGGATGTCAAAGGCAAGCCCTTAATTACACTAGAATACATTGCTATCTTGCAACCAATTTAGTATTTCTGAAGCCTAAAAAATAAAAACAAACAGCTTTTGAACAGAGAAAATTGAACAATTAGTGAAAACCTTCCTCATTTCTCTTGCGCTTAAGATTGCAACCAAGATATGCGAATAGGCTAGTTGTTAATCCATAAAACCATAAAGAACAGCAGTGAACAGAGAGATGTGAGAGGGATAGACGCAAGTGTTGTTATTGGTATGTAATATCGTTAACAGTACTTCGGAATCATTATCCTCAACTACAGCAGCAATGATGTCACTATGCGACCTCCTCGACTGCACATTTTCCTAGACTGTGGACAAAATTACACAACTGCCTCCACATTAAACTTTTTTGTAATGCACAGTTGTTTTGTAATGACAAACAAAGACTACCACTGCTCACATGCTTTCACCATCGTAATATCTATCATTATAGGGGTGTAATTTACTAATCAATAATTCTTGTTTGTAAACCGAACTTCTGCTTATCAAATTGTGACAGATAATAAAAAGGCTACTAATTATATAAACTAATATTCTAAAGTTGCATTGTGTGAAGGCAGTTCCACTACAGCTGTGAAACGTAGTAACTGAAACAAGGAGCCAAAACTTAAAAGTTTGTATTACAGATAGCTGCTGCCAGCTCATATACTTTAAGCAGCTATAGTATTTAGCTGTGCACAGCAAGGATAATATTTTTTATTACATTCACAAGAACTTACCGGTTGCAAATATTCCTTTTCTGGAGCAACACACTTTTCCCATACATAATTTGGCTCACAGTCTCCCAAATTATCTGCAAGTAGAAAGCAATTGCATTGAACGTGCAGTAGAAGAGCATCACAAACTAATAAAACTTACACTCAAATATAAATCCTTGATTAAATAAAATACAGTAGACTCCTGGATAATTCAAACTACGATAACTGAAACTTTCAGCTAATTCAAACAAATCTTAAAATCTCTGCTTGGCGCACTAAGTTTTCAAGGTATTTTAAAGATGCTTAATTCAAACTGCCCCATTACACAAATTCAGTTGATTGAAACTTTTTGTTTGCCCATGTCTGCAAATATCTGCTGCCTTTGTTGCTCCTAGCTGAACATTTTTGTTTTTATGCAACTAACAGTCGCAAATAAAGCTGATTGCCCGCCTAAAAAACTGCCAAACTAGCCAAACCGCACACACCAACAGTTGCACACCGACTGAAGAAAAAAAAAGGAGATGGTCCAGCCTAGAGCACTGCACAGGTCGGATTTTACGGCCTGCGTCAGCCAGTTGGCGTGCGTGACGGTGCAAGTTGTAGCGAGCGCGGGCCAAGAAACCACCGTCAGCTTATCAGCCTATACCGCTGCAACGGAGCTGCCGAGTCGCAGCCGCACCTGGTTTCGTTCGCCCAAACCATGGCTGAGGGCAGCATTCTCGCGGCGGGCGAATGCGCTAGTCACGTGGTTCTTTTTGTATTTCGTGGGCTTTCTTTGCAGCTTGGAAAAAATGCTATACGTGAAACTTTCTTTATCGCAAATAATGGAATTGGGGTTTCTGAAGACACTCTCGAACGTTGCAAGCCGCATTTCTTGCCTACAGTCAATATTTAGCAATTTAATTAAATAATCATAATTAACAAATTAGTTAATTACCAAACAAAAAATTGTCTGTAGTGCGCAAGGTGACTGTCAGCAATTTGCAACTGATTTCATTCGCCTGCCTCTAATATTGTATTTTTTAACCCTTGGCTAAAGATAGCTGGGACACCAGGTGTATATATATATATATACACACACATACATACACGTGTCACTTCAGCTTGGCACAGTATACCTTAGACCATGGAATGCACAACATTCGCGTGTGCTCGAAGGCCCGACTTACGCCTTTTAATGAGCGGGTCCGAGTCTGGCCCGGCCCAGGCCCGCGGCTTCAAGCCTGGGCCCAGCCCGGGCCCGCCGGAAAACGCTTCGAATGGCCTGGCCCGGCCCGCGGGCCCGGGCTTTCGGGCCAGCCCAGGCCCGCGCAGTGCTCTATTCCAGCCTTTATCTACCACGCGCCGAACGCTTCTTAAAGTCACTTTCGCCGCAGTACCCTAGTGTCATGCGGGAAAGCGTCCTAGGAATGAGCAAGGGCTACCAGCTGTCACGGGACACATTTCATCCCTTAATTACACATGCATTGTTTAATAACGAGTACCAGTATGATCACTGATGTCTTAAAAACTTTACTGGCAATCATGCAGAGCTGTCTATGATGTTGCTGCAGCCCTGATGAAAACAGTAAACATCACAATGTTAGTTATTTATGAGCACTGCTGATAATTCAAACACAATCCTGAGGTCCCCTTGTGTTTCAGTTATCGAGAGTCTACTGTAATCCAAACTTTATCAACATATGCAGGAAGCTGGAAACGTATGACAATAACCGATGTTGTTATTTAAAATTTAATATCAAGTAATACTCACCAGAAGCAGGCTCCTTGAACAAAACTTTTGTATCTTTGAGAAAATTTTTTCCGATAATGAACAACTCCATTTCTCCCTTGACTGAGCATTCAGACAACGACTTTTTTGATATTTCTGGGATACCAGGAGGCTGGGCTATTAAAAAAAAAAAAAAACAAAAAACAAATGCAATACCCATTTCCATCTCTCTTCCACAATCATTTCCAACATATAAGTGTCAGCTAAGAAGCACACAGCCTAACATGGCTAATCAAAAATACATGAGCAATTCTCATCCATGTCTGGTTTTCTTCTCTGGTGTCCCTGTCTGAAAGCATCACAAACGTCGTCAAATTGACTGATGAGTCGACTTACTCAGACTCGCTCAGACTCATATCAAGCCGTGAGTCTGAGTGAGCCAGGGTGAGTAATATTTTGGCGAGGTTGAGTCCGAGTGAGTCCGGTTGAGGAAACTTTTGGTGAGTCTGAGTGAGCCCTAAGCGCAAAATGTATTTCTTTAGTGCGTCTGAGTGAGCTCCACATTTTTGTACCGACCTATGATGATAACTACTCAACTTCAGCATTACTATAAGCCTTATGCCGGCTCGCATTTATACTTACGTCTACCCACATATGCTTCAACGCACTAGCGTTCATACGCCAGCTCAATATTTATTGATCAGAGGCGTGAGTTACGGGCAGGCGAGGTGCCGTGATTTCTCTCCCGCAATCTCTTTCATGGGAAGTTTTTAATAAAAATATCTCTCTTCAATAAAAGTGTCGTTACTAGATTGCAACCACTGGTAACTCGTAAAGGTGCCAAGTAGAGCACCGATTATGCGAGATATTGCTGTTAAAGAGCATTGAAACCTTGGTCGAAAAAGCGAAATACAGTCAACTGCCGATTTTTCGGACTCCCGATTTTCCGGACATGCTCGAAAATTCGGACTCTTTCGCGGCACCATCACCAGCCCCATAGACGCCAATGTATTAGAACGTCCGAAATTTCGGACACTGAAACTATTCCGCGTCCGATTTTTCGGACTTTCTGCCAAATTGCAGGCCCGAAAGGCATTATTTGAAGCCCCCACCTCAGCCGCGTCTATCATCTCGTAGGTTCGAACCAGCGCTTTCGCGAGTCAATCTGTTTGCGACAGTAGCAGAGTCCGAAAGTCAGCTTTGCTGCAATGCCGCAACGTTATGGGGTGAAGCTGACCAGAAATTCAAAGGGGCCGCTATCGCGGCGCCGTGTGGCAATGTTACGGATAAGCAGCGGAAATACACGGAGGCGTGATGGCGGCAGCTGGCAAACGCGCCAGTACTGCTTAATTGCTGACAACCCTTACGATAAGCATCTCGGTTAACTGCTCGGTAGTGCATGTGGCCTAGCGCAGTCGCATGCGTACTGCACGCATTTAAAGGGGTATTCAGACGGGGGAGAAATGCTCGGGGGTAAAGGCGGAGCCTAGTGACGTCACCTCGCGAGGAGAAGTCTCCACAAATGCCCCCCACTCACACGGACGAGGCAAACGGAGGGGGAGACCAGTGTTACTACACTACTCTGGTGGCTTGCACCACCCGTTTGACGAGCTGCTGACGACGAGCTGCTGACGACCATCCAGCTGCAGACTGGACACCCACTGCCGCTCTCTGCAGGAGCAAGTGCAACAATGTGGCCAAACAAGAGCCCAAAATTCCGCCACATCCCCCACCACAGGGGAATCGTTTGTCCTTTCGGGGAAAACGTCCCCGTCTCCTCTGAGGAGGCGCGGGGGGGTCACGCCCACTCTCTAATCCGTGACGTCGCGGTCACGTGATACGCAATCCCCCCGTCTCCCCCGAGCATTCCTCCCCCGTCTGAATACTCCTTAATAGGCGAGAAAACCCCAATGCGCCGCGCCGCCATTCCTACTGCCTCTTTGTGCGAGACCGCTAAGTGCGCCGCACAGACGCGTTGCCTTCACGGACGAAACCAGCTTGCCATCGCCGTGCCCGTGTGCGGTCAGGAACAAAGTGCGCATCACGAACCATGGGCGTCGGCAGGATTTTGCCTTGGGGGGTGCAAACCCGTGTTACATCGCGGCTGGGGGAGGGGGAGAGAGAGAGAGAGAGAGAGAGCTGGCATAGCTTGGGTGGGGGGCAAGTGCCGGTGTGGCTTGAGGGGGGCAACTGCCCCTTTTGCACCCCCCTGCCTACGTCCATGTCACGAACCCTTTCATGATAAATGCGTGCGTATGATACTGCAACAGTACATTGAAGGCGTCAGCTTGGTTGGCGATGTGCTGCACACAACTAGAAACGATCGGCTTGACACGGCAGCAAATGCTGCGTATTGGCGGAGATTCGGCGATGTGTGTGCGCATCGTATCGTTTACATGCGCACACGCGTCGGGGAAAGCAGGACGAGTCGTCCACTCTTCCACCCACAGTCTTTGTGTTCCGCGTCATCGTTTCCAAACGCTTCATGCGAGAGAGCCGTAATCTATTCTGCGCTTTGCTGTTATCAGCGGCGCTCATCACGAGATGCAAAAGTGGCGGTTGGCACGCACGTAATTAAGCGGGGTTCGCGGCAGGTGCCGAATGTATTTGTGAGAACCTGGGCGCGCACCAAAATGCCTGATTGTACCGAGAGACATTAAAGCTATTTCAGACGTGGCTGTGGCGATTTGACCACTTTAGCAGAGTAAAAAAGCATGAATTCGTTTCTGCGGACTATCCGATTTTTCGGACGATTTCGCGGTCCCTAGGGAGTCCGAAAAATCGGATGTTGACTGTATACGCTAACGGACTCATGAGTCAACTCACTCAGACTCCGATTGAGTCGTGAGCCTGAGTTTCAGCGAGTCCGAGGGAGTGAGTCTGGTTGAAAAAAAGTTTAGAGAGTCTGAGTCCGAGTGAGTCCGCTTGAGGAAAATTTTGGTGAGTGAGTCCGAGTGAGCCCTCAGGGCAAAATATATTTCATGAGCGAATCTGGTGAGCTCCACATTTTTTGCCGACCAATGCGCCTTACCTCCTTTGATGATGATCTCCCAACAAGCTCATCAGTCTGCCATTCAGAGTCTCAAACCAAGAACTGTCTGCGTAGGTGTGATGCAACATTCCCCCCCCCCCCCCCAAGCCCATATCTTTACAATTCTAGTACATGTAGAGGGTAGCACATTAGCACTGAATGTGATTTCATCGTAACAAAGTCAGACTGCAATAATATAACTTAAGAAGAAGCTAGAATGAAAGCTCACTTACTGCACAAAATGGGAGCTGAAGCAACTTGTAGAATCTCAGAGGGTAGGCCCCCGGTGTCCTGTCCTCGCTGAGCAGGCAGCACAACACGGAACACCAGGCGACACTTTGTGCTGCGTTTCTTGTTGCGTGTACCACCATAACGAACTAAGCGCTTCTCCACATCAACATTACGTTCCTTCAAGATTCCAACGCAGTCACAGCTGCAAAACAAGTAAATCCAACCACAATTTCAAATATATTTCCTCTTCAGCCCCTTGGGTCATGGCGAGCAAAACTGTGCTCTCCATGGCGCATGAAAGACAAAAGCACCAAGGAAAATTACAATATCTTAAAGTTTCTTACATAAAACTCAAAACACTTCTAAAAATGGCTTGCACAGCTTTTGTGCAAGTGTCGATCTTTGATGAAAGAGCTGCTCAACAAATCAGGAGCGACACACCTGATGGCAAACGATGGTTTATTAAAAGTTGAAAAGTCACAGTTTCACCACAAGGGCAAAGCAATGAATGAGATAGCAATAAATTGAAATGTTATGCGAAGTAAGGCTAGCAGTTCACTCCTTTAGGATCTGAACTGGCGTAACTGCACAAAATACTGGCGTAAGGAAATGCGGCCGCTCCAGCAAGCAAAGTGGCCATCGTGCTGTCTATCACTTCAACGCAAAGTAAGCAGAGAGCACAGCACATACTAATGTATGTGCCGTCAGTTAATCTCCATCGATATAGCGTGTGTGTGGCCGTGCTTGTTAATCAAAGTTCACCTGTTGAGCGATGTTTAGTGCTTCAGGTGTTTATTGCAAAAATTACATTGTGCTGCGGATCTTTATTTTTGTTTTCATGTCACCGAAAGTTAGATATTAAATCCACTTAAAAGCACAAGAATTTCTTTTATTTTTGTTTGAACATTTTAATAAACTATTTATACATTATTATACATGTATGTTTAGTTTTTAAATTATCAAGCAGCACAACTGTGGCAACACTTGTGCCTCTCGATGTGGCTGCCACATGCTCTCGGCAACACAGGCATGTTGCTGTTGTCGAGAGTATATGTAGTTCACAGATTTCAAGTGGCAAAAATACTGTGTTAAGCCATTATTAACACATATATACTATTTTGGTTTGATTTTTTTCTTTATAATCGGAAGTAGGAGCACACTGTGAACGAGAGGGCAAATTCACGCTATTTCCACTTCCGTTGCTCAATGGCCATTGGGGTTTCGACTGAGTTGTAGGGTGCTCCATTGACTTGATAGACTATAGACTTGGCAGCCTTTGAACCTTCCAGTGTAGCAGCTCAAACTTGACCGTTGAGCTAACAGACTCTCGGTTGGAAGGCCTTCCAAACGCCCGTGTGACACGGGTATAAGTATAATAATGGCCAGTCAACAATGAACGTTTGAAAAGTGGCCTTTTTGGGATAAATTTGCGTAAAGGTCATGAACCACGTTTCAGGCTTGGTGAAAAAACGCATCCTATGGAAAGCTCAGCCAAATCTTGCAGTCGTGCATGGCAAGTTGCCATTTTCTCAGGTGCCCTTTTATACACAGGCCTGTGCTCACTCCCTTCGGAGCTGCCGGTGCTTGCTGTTTGGTGTGCACAGCACATAGCATGCTATTGGCCAAAAGCCTACATAAATCGAGAGCGGCGTATAGATCAGATGGGGGAGCTGCCATGTGCCGGCACCGCATTCCACAGTCTGCTAACATTACATAGTAGCCACACGAGTGGCCACAGGAATCACAACAGGAGACAGCGATCACGTTTCATCACACGCAATCAAGATCATGACGTGCACCGACGTAACTTCTTTCCCTCATGCCATCCCTTCCTAAGTAGCTTCCAGCGCACTTGTCGGGATGAGAGAAGAAAGAGCTTAAAGCGTGCGACAAAACCCTGTAACTCTGCTCATTCTAGAGGGATTCAAAAATTTTTGTGGCAATTGGTTCGTGAGGCAATCAACTCCAATACCGAGGTCATTTGATGATTACTTGGAAAAGTGGTTCAGGACCCCTTTAAGGGGAGACATGAGTTTTTAAAAATGTTTTTTTAATAAGTGAGTGAACAGAATGAAAATTAATACTTATTCAGTTTTTCCTGCAGATTCCAAATCTCTAAGTTGATTTTTGATAGGTGCATTAGAATAAGAGATACAGTAATCCCTCGTTACAACAAAATTGCTTTATTTTAAGTTTCTGGTCCCGACCTAAACGAATGCATATTAAGCTGCATTACTCGAAGCTTGACCAGGGGTGCAACAGCCAAAATAGGATTTGGAGCAATTTTTGGAGCAGCAAAATGTTGCTTTTGGAGCACAAGAATACAAATTTGGAGCACGTTACGAAAAAAAAAAACCTGAATTTTTTAGCCCGAAATCCCAAATTTGGGGCAGTATAACAAAGAAGGCTTACTTTTAGAAAACAAAAATATGTAAAAACCATTCAACATTAGCTGATCCATGCACAGTGCACGTGAACACTGCTATTTCCATAAAAGAAGTGTGTTGAGCCACCCTACAGTGCGAACAATGACTAAGTCCACATTAGCATTTGCAGGACCTGTCAAATAATTCGACAGGCACTGGAAATGCTAATGTGGACCCTGCGAACCTGGCAACCTGGAAATTTGGGAGATTTGTAAAGCAGGAGCAAGTGGGGGTAGCGAAAAAAGAAAACTGGCATACGCTTTTGTCTATAGTTTCTCAAGGCCACAGAAATGCCATACACAGCAGCTCCAAATGATTGCCAATAATTTTTAGACGTCAGGAATCATACTAGTACTCGTAATTACACGGCGCGTGCGCGAATGAGTAATTAAGGAATAAAATGTGCCGTGTCGCCGACAGCTAGTACTAAGAGCTCCTTCTAAATCTCAGTATGCTTTTCCGCAGGACACCAGTGTACTGCGGCAAAAGTGGTTTAAAAAGCGTTCTGCAAGCAATAAAACAACCATCAGGAAATTTGAGAACTACTGTCCTTTTCTATTGCGATGGCAACTATAAGGACACTCTCGACAAGTTTTTGCCGTCATCTCCAGTATAAAGCCCAAACGGATAACATATTCCTGTGCATAGTGTGTTCTACCGCGGGTAAATGTGCGCAAGTGCGGGCGACGAACGCGGCTGAAGCAGATATCAAATGAGCCAGTCCATCTCCGTCGCTCGGAAGGCGCATGCGATAACACCACTCCACTCGGGAAGCCTGCCATCAAAGCATAGAGGAAACGCTCCGCCCGTCTTGAACGAGCATGAAAAGACGCGAGAGGGGGGCGGGGGGGGGTCTGTCGCTCGAGCAGCAACTTTGAACTTTGATTCTAAGGGCACGGTCGTGATCGCTGGCGCGCGCGCTATCTCGGCAGCCATCAGCGAGCGGCTCGTATATCCTGCTACGTGCTGCGCTCTCAATGCGAAGACACTGTGCAGAAAGAGCATCTTTCCATGAAGCGGCCGTATTCTCTTACATCGTTTTGTAGAGTTAAGGCTGTTTCACATGCCACGATTGCAGCGAAGAAAATCGCTCAGTTCGTTCTATTTGCAACCACCGCTAATGGCGGTTTCCTTTCACATGGACTGCGAATGGTCTGCGATTTTCGCTCTGCGACTGGCGTGGCAGGCAAGGTTGCTTGCTGCCGTTGTTTGTGGCAGGCTCTGCATAATTTTCGAATATAATGTAACAATCTGTGCGTTATGTTCTTAACTTTTCATCACCGGTAGCGAGGAGCACGTGTGTCTTGTCATTTAAAAACACTTTCCAATCTAAATTCACTTGAGAATACGCTACAACGGCCATAACTAAAGCAAACTCGCTGGCGCAGTTTCGACAGCTCGGCCGGGTCGGCGCAATTTTGACGGGTCTCGACTGAAAAATCGCTCCGCTGCTGCGAAAAGAGCGAAAATTTTCCAACATGTTGGTCGCTCGCCGCTGACCGCTGCGGTGAGAGCGATCGGCCGTTTTTTTTTCGCTGCGAGCGAATTCGCAGCTTGAAAATCGCTCTGTTTTGTGTCATGTGAAACGGACTTAACGCGAGATCGGATACAAAAAGAGTTTGCTGCCAGCCTCACTTCGTATAACATTACAATTTGTTGCTATCGCATTCACTGCTTCGTCCTTGCGGTGAAACTGGCTTTCTTTTCTTTCAAGGCGGGGTTAGGGTTAGGGTCTGCACGTCTGTAGTGGATGACGATATGCCCACACTGCAGATGACCAACGTGGCCTCCATTTCTCGCTCAAATTAGTGCAACTGAGAAAATTTTAAGCTGGGCGGGCATTTTGGCGCAGCGTGGCGCAAAAATGCCAGGCCTGCGCGGAAAGCGCAGCACAGTCACAGCGAAAGCTGGAAGAGCGGCATTTGTAGAGCCCATTATAAACTCTCTCGTGGCTACTAATACAAGTAAACTAGCAATGTACCCACTACGTCAAAAATCATAATTTTTGTGAAGTTGGGAAGCACCCACGACATTATTTGTCATTCTGCGGAGAAACAAGGTACCATGTGTACGGCGTTACGTGCAGTTTCTTGATGCGACGGTTGATGACGAACTATGGCTGAGCCATTTGTAATGGGTTGGAAGCTTTAAACGACCCACTAGTTATGTAATTCGCATCGTGTGACGCCCTGTCGTTATTTTACTCTCCCACCACGCTATATAACATAGGTCAACGTCAGAAAGAGGGAGACAGGGAAAGAACTTTAGTGAGACCCTGAGGAAATGCATCATGGGAGCCTTATGGCTTCCTTGGCAACCTATAGAAGTGCACTAGCGAGGAACCCACTACGCTATAAATGATCATAATTTTTTGAAGTAGGGAAGCAGCCACTATTTTATTTTTCGTCATTTTGCGGAGAATTGTGGTACCCGCTAAGCACCTTTAAGGCATTATGTGCAATTTGTTGATGCTGTGGCTGATGACGAAGAATTATGGGAGTTCCCTTTGTAATGGGTTGGAAGCATTGAACAACCCACTCGTTGCGCAATTCGCATTGTGTGACGCTTGGTTGTTATTTTACTCTTCTACCACGCTACATTACATGTGTCAATGTGGTTCCTTCGCGGCATGAAGCCTGCATAGGGTCTTGTTGCAACGCAGTTACAAGCACCGGCATGGCTCTGTGGTAGAACACTGGGCTCCCACGCAGAGGGCCCAGGTCCGAACCTCGTTCCATCCTGGAAATTTTTTTCTTATTTCGAGCGATAGTGGTTATGGACACCGGCGGCGGCGGACAACTACGGCGCCAAAAACGGCCATTGTTGTGATCTCATAACAGCTTTCGCTGTAAAATAAGGAACTGTATCAAATTGGCGCAATTGGCGCAGCTGTTGCATCCCTGCTTGACCCGCTTAGAACGAAGTGGCGAGCAGAGGCGTCACAGAGTGGCGGCGACCCTTTCGCACATGCAGGCTACCAAGCGAGTGCCCAGTGCTCCCAGCTCTTTACAGTAGCCAACAAATTTTTCGGACTCCATAAATTTGGACTTCATGCACATTTCGAACTTAATAAATTCACTGTCAAGGTTCCCATAGCACTAATACATTTTCGCAACTGATTATTCGGATGAATTTATGCCCTAAAGTTTGATTTTAAAGTTCAGCCACTTGACTTTGAAAGCAGCCGTGTTGGATTTTCCGCTGGCTTGGTCAAGTTCGGCTTCCAGTGGGCAGGTGTTTTGTCTCCAAGATTGGGAGCACGCATAATCTTCCAATTTCGGAGGCCATACCCGCTCTTCCTTGGCTGGCAAACGCTCTAGGGGATGCAAATTTTCTTTTTCAGTCAGCCTTATCGTCATCATTATTACACCAGTAGGGGTTTTTTCGTGCGTTTGTTTTCCCGTTGTCATTCCGCACATAGTCATGTTGGTGGTGTATTAAAGGGGTCATGAAGCACCCCTTGGGCTTGTTGAAAAAACACATCCTGCAGAAAGCTGACACGGCTATAAACTGCTCAACCCCCCCCCCCCCAAATATTGCAGTCGTGCGCACCGCGTGAAAGCTATAAGCAGAACGCGAAGTTGCTGTTTTTTCAAGCGCCCTCTTTTCAAACAAAGGCCGGTTCTCCCTCTCGTCGGTGGGCGGGGAGTCTGCCCCTTGACGTCGCGATCTGCATCTCCACATCGCAAAAGACATAGCATCCTAACTGGCTGATAGCCTATATAAATCGAGAGCGGCGTTTGGTGGGTGGTGGTGGTGAAAACATTTATTGACAGAAATTCTGCGGAGAAGCTCCGGATATGCGGAGGTTCTTGACTTGCGGTGGGGGGGCCCTCAGTCCAGGGCTCCGCTCGCAGCAGCCGCTCTACGGGCCCGGTCAATTAGACTCAGCTGATCATCCAGGTTCTCGCTGGCCAGCAGCTGTTCCCATCGCTCCGCTGTGGGATTTTGTATCGGGGGTAAGGTTGTAATGGCCTGGCATGCCCACGTAACGTGGTACAGGGTAGCTTTTGCTGGGCACCATGGGCAGTAAGAAGAGTATGTAGTAGGATGCATTTTACTGAGGGTGTGCAAATTTGGGAACGTGCCGGTTTGAATTTGCCTCCAGCTGACAGATTCTTCTTTATTTAATGTTCGATGTGGTAGGGACTAAGTTTGTCTGAGTCCTCTGTAATGGTTTAGGATGGCCGAGTAGTCGCAAGGGACGGGAACGGGCTCCTCAGAAGCGGAGTTGAAAGGTGCTCGGCTCGCATACCCTCAAGCTACCCTATCCGCTGCCTGGTTTCCCTCCAGCCCCATGTGGATCAGATGCCCTTCTTGCCACGGGGTGCCGCCACTTGCCAGCGCCACACTGCTCAGTACACGGCAGCCGCACTCGCGTACGCGAATCACAGCGGGAGAGCGATCGCGTTTCATGACGCGCGCTGACGTAACTTCCTTCCCCCCGTGCCGTCCCTCCCTGTGTAGCTTCCAGTGCGCTCGTCGGCCCGAGAAAAGAGAGAAAGCGCTGAGAGCGTGCGCCAAACTCCCGTAACTCCGCTCATTCTTGATGGATTCGAGAAAATTTTGCGGCAATCGATTCAGGAGGCAGTAAACTCCGATATTGAGGTCATTAGATCGTTACTTGGAAAAGTGGTTCATGACCCCTTTAAGCATGTGTGTCAAGTGTTTTTGAGCCGTCGTGTGCGTCGCATGTTCTCTGCCGTTGCGGTTGCTCGGTGGCTACGGTGCCCGGCTACTGACCTGAAATGCAGGGGTTCGATCGCAGCCGCGGCAGTTGCATTTTGATGGAGGCGAAATGGTGGAGGCTCGCGTACTGTGCGATGTCAGTGCAGGTTAAAGAACCCCAGACCATGTCGTTAAATCCCACCAACCAGACGAGACGTTGCGTGCATCTTTTATGTGACTGGTGTCAAATTTTGTTTACTTGGTGCCATGGAGCCACCGACTGCCGTCCACAACGGCCGGCGGCAGCGATCGCCAATGCGCTGACGACATTACTGTAGCCCAAATGCAACCAAATCTGCTCGTCCACAAGTGTAGCATGAAGCAGGGCATTATTGGAGATTTTTTTTAGGCTGATCTAATCCAAATAAACTTCATTTGCATATGTCTTTTAAGCTTTTTTGGACTATTTCCAAAAGGTACGGAAAATCGCTCGGCGACTGCACTGCGGAGCGAATGGGAGCTGTCAAATTCCGTGGCACAGCGCACTCATACAGTTAATCTCGGTCGTAATCGCATCGCTGGTGTCCCGTCATAGAATCTACACGAAAATAAAGTTTTCCTAGTGCTTTGCGACACCAGAAAACCGCGGTCTCTTGGATGCCGAAAAGTGACCAGAAGACCGCGAGCTGATGACTTGCGCCATAACATTCCATGGGGTGCGCTGTGTGATTGGCCATGTGATTGTGTTATTCAGAGTGCTTTTTTTGCACCTGAACAAAGTTTTGCTTCACTGAATATACATTGTGTTTTGACTTCCTTGCAGTTGTAACGCGATTAAAGCTAGACTGCTTTGGCTTTTCTCCAGCGATCGCTTATATCGAAATACCACTTATAAAGAATTTTTTCGCCATCCCGCTGACTTCATCATAACGAGGGATTACTGTATGCCGTTTCTGCAATGTTTTTTTAGCATAATTCTTATGGAGATTTTTGGAAACTTCTCTTCGTCAAAAACAAAAACAAAGTATGTGGCAAGATTGCCAAAAAGCTAGTCTAGCCGGTAATGCTATTTATTAGAGCTGTGCGAATAGCAAAATTTTGGGTGCGAAGCGAATTCGAATAATAAAGATTGAGTGCGAATCGAATCGAATAATTTCGAATAATTTTCAAATATTTCTCGAATAATTCGAAGTGAAATTACAGAAAAAGTTGCAGAGAATCCCTAAGTACGTTCTTGTGAGATCGCAACATGAAAGTGTTTCTTTTCGCTAGGTTGATGAAGTGCTGGTGGGGTCATATTTCATAGTTGTCTTTCTTATCAAGAGTGAGGCAATGTAGAGGCCAAATTGTATTTATGTACATGATTTGGTGCAACCAAAGTGTTGCCGACAACAGTTTACACGTGATAGGCAGAGATGCCATTTCCTCAGTCTCTCCTCCTCTTTCAACTGCTGTGGAAGGCCAACTGATGTGGCGGACAAGGGTGTGCTCCCTTCAAGTCCGAAGTTCTGCCTCGTAGACATCGATATATAAGAACATCTGAAATTTTGGATGCTAAAAAGCTTCAGCGTCGCATTTTTCGGACTTCCTGCCCAAATTTCAGGTCCAAAACAGCATTAATTGAGCCCCCAACTCTGCCACATCTTTCATCTCCATATTGAAACCAGCGTTTTCTTGAGTTAATACATTTGCGACCGTAGCGGAGCTTGAAAGGCAGCTTTGCCGCAATACGGGGATGTGATGAGGTGAAGCATATTGAAAATCTAGGGACCACTTCCAAACGGACGTTGACTGTCTCTTGGCTAAGTTCGACCGTAACGGACCTTGAAAGGCAGCTTTGCCGCAATACGGGGGTGTGAGGAGGTGAAGCATATTGAAAATCTAGGGACCACTTCCGATCAGACGTTGACTGTCTTTTGCCTAAGTTCGACCGCAACGGAGCTTGAAAGGCAGCTTTGCCGCAATACGGGTGTGTGATGAGGTGAAGCATATTGAAAATCTAGAGACCATTTCCAACCGGACTTTGTCTCTTGACTAAGTTCGACCGTAACGGAGCTTGAAAGGCAGCTTTGCCGCAATACGAGAGTGTAATGAGGTGAAGCACATTGAAAATCTGAAGGGGTCACTTTCTATCGGACGTTGACTGCATTTGTCTTTGGGAAGTTCGAATAGTTCGAATAGTAAAATTTCAATGCGAATCGAATCGAATAGCAAACACTATTCGAAAAATATTCGAAATTTCAAATATTCGCACACCCCTACTATTTATTTTCTTATAATGTTGTTCACCAAATTATAATTCTCGATAATCATAAAGCGTACGAAGGAAAAATTTGTCACTCATGTTTGCATCCGTTCATTTCGCATTAGAAAATTGTTGAAAACAAATTAGCATCACTGGCTAGACCAGCTCTCTGGCAGTCTTGCCACATACTTTGTTTTCGTGTTTGACAAAGCAAACTTGCCAAAAAGCACCGTAGGAAATATGCTTTTAGAAACTGAATATTTTTTGTAATATAATGTAGCTAATAAAAATCTACTTAGAGATCTGGAATCTGCAGAAAATTCTGAATAAGTGTATTAAATTTCATTCACTTAGCACAACTAATTAAGAAAAATTTTTGAAGACCCATGTCTTCCCTTAACTGGCTGTTTATTAAAATTGGTCCAGGGTGCAAAATAAGAAACTCTGATGGGGTTGAAAGTATACTGCAGTGTAATAATAACCAGCGCTCACCTGACGGTCATGTCTTTCGATGGCAACATGTCAATTTCCAGAACTGTTGTACCATCGAGGCGACGTTCTTGGCATGGTGTAGAGTTCTTTCCACACACCCTGCTGGCCTGATAAAACATATGAGGCTGCACTTTGCCTTGGTCTGTGCCAATGAACACTTGTAACTTCACTTGTTCCTGCAGTCCAGTCAGCTGCAACAACCCATGAAGTGGTTTCACAGAAGTCAGTACACTGCACGGTTAAAATTATTACAACAGGTGCACACAGTTCACCGAAAAAATTTGCCTTCCAACAAAGCACAGCCAGACGATAATAGAAAAAAAAAAGAATAACTCAGTTCATGGAGAGCAAATTTTTTTGCTTTAAAAAAGCACATGTCCATTGTGCTCTGTGTATAACATAGGTATTCACAGAACTGAACAATTATGATGCAGTTCCCATTCTAATAACTTCCCATTCAAAGTTAATACCAAGACATGACGGCTATCATGGACAAAAGAAAAAAAAAAACGCGGAAGAAACAGAAGAGGACCCTTCTTTTTCTTCTGCCTTTTTTCCTATGGTGGTGGTTTGGAATCTAGTTCATAGAAAGTGATGTACCAACTAGCTCAGCAACGAGTTCTGCTAGGTTACTTACCGTATTTTAGACTTCACAGCACCAATGTCACGCCCCACAATGCTGCTGAATAATGTACTCATATTCCAGGACCCGAGTCGCTGCCTTCCCCAAAGTTGGGGTCAAATTAAGGAGGCTCTAATGCACTGCTTACATATGTGCCGATAGAATGCTACTTCCCTTTAAGGAATTTGTTGAATACAGAAGATAGAACAATGTGGGCAATAAAAATTTCACATAGGGATACCAAAGAGAAGTTTGGCGCTACAGAATTCTTGCGAATGTTTTGCACTGTTCCCTGAAAGTATCTAGCTTTACAACTTTAGAGGATTACTGAGATTTACAGCAAATGATCTGAGGGTAGAAGCTACTCCAGAAATCTCTGCCTCTATTTTTCGAGATAGGAGGCTTGAATTTAAAATTAAAAAAATGACAGTTTGTGGCTCACGTCTACCCTTAAGATTTCCAATGTAGAGCAGTGATGCTGCAACGAATATAACAGTACCACTAACCTTGACAGTCGGGAAGCCCATGCCTGTGCGATCCTTCACAGCTCCGCGGCTTCCCTCTGTGAGGTAACGAGCCCGGTGCTGTTCTTCAGGCTGAGAAAGTATCTTCAACTCTACATCCCCCCGACGGCTCCGACTAGGGAAGGACATGTACAGGGTGGGTCGCTTGGCAACCTAAAGAAAAAGAGCCACAACCATGGTAGTAGGTCAGAATACCTGGAGGGCACATACTACTTCATGCAAATGTAGGCCAAAATAAGAATCTTTATTCTATGACATATTCAATTAATAACCAAATATAACAGTATTTAGAAATGTCTGACTTCCTTGAGTTGTGCTCCACAAATTGCGTCCCCTACTACAGATACTTTTACCGAGAATTTGACACACAAAAATTACTGGCACAAGCTGCTCATATAAAGTGGGCATTCTTTAGGTTATTTACTTTATTTCTTTTTTTTCCCTTCATGCTTATAATAACGCCTCCAGTCTGACACCATTTGTTTTTCCCAGTTAGGCAACACTGTATGCTACACGGCTGGTTACCGTTTTCAGCTTTAAATGAAATAACGCAGCGATTAAATCCAAAGTACTGAAATTGATGCACTAAATATTGGCATTTAATATTATGCCCAACTTTAGAACTAGACTTGACATTCTACACAACAATCTTGGAAGCTGCACTGTTATGGTCCTTCGACAAGTAAAACTCATGCCCGTAAGGTGGACTACAGTACATGTAAATCGCACTGAAAGCACTAACCACAAGTTTTAACCAGACGCTTCATGGGAGTCCTAAATCATTACATGTATGCCTGTAAGCTACCTGGCCGCTCAGAAATTCCCTTGGTCGTATGCATCAAGAGCTACAACAGTGGTGCTCTAGATACCGCATTTCCAAGAATACAATGCAACTGGCAATATAACGAGGAGTGGGAGGTACATTCAGTCTTGCATGGCTGTTAATTAATCTATCCTGGACTTCATACATCCAGTGGTAATTTATTCAACATGAGAAGTGTTTTGCAGAAAATGAAAAAGAAAAAAAAAAGCAGACAGCAGTGTTGTACATTACAACGAAAAAGAGAGAGAGAGAGAGAGAGAGAGATGACAGAAAGAAGTTGCTGTGTACTCGCATAGTGCTCACATGGTGCATTACCCAACAGCTGCCTTATCTAGTGCCAGCTGCATTAGTTAACAAACGTATGTTGCAGGCAGAACATGATGAGCAAATAAATATACTGCTGCTGTCAGCACAACTGAACATGCATGCACACACAAATGCAAGTGTGTAGATGTTCATGTTGGGCTAGTTGGTGCATAAATGACATGGATGAAATCTTGACGCTAAACAAGACCATCAAACAGAAAGGCATATGACATCAGTTCAGCATATCTTTTCTCATAGTTTTCCACAAAAGGATATTTGCACGCTTGAGCCGCTCCTGCCCATTGTCTGAGAAAGGCCTAGTCACGAAATAAACTGTGCATCATTCATAAGCTTAGCAGCAGCTAAATTAGAAAATTTTGTACATAAACCTGTTAAAGCTTTAGTTTCTATAATGTACAGGCTGTTTCATACTTAGGGGAAATCTCGGAGCGCCTGGCATCGCGATGCGACTAGCGCTGCAATCGCGCGCTGGCAGCAGCTCGCGCACGCGCAGACGCTTCAAGGGTGTGGAGTTGTACATCTGCGCACGCGCGAGCTGCTGACGGCGCGTGGTTGCAGTGCTGGTCGCATCGCGATGCCACGCGCTACGAGATTTCCCCTAAGTGTGAAACAGCCTGTACACTCAAACCTCATTATAACAAAGTTGCATCTGCCAAGAAAATAACTTCGTTATATCCGAAAATTCGTTATAAACGTTTATTTGTAACACTGTAGCTATGACAAGACTATTCTTCATTTACTTCGTTATAACCGATAATTCGTTATATCCGTGTTCATTATAAAGAGGTTTGAGTGTAGTACCTCTTGTTTACTGTTAGGAAAAGTGCAATGGGACAACGACAACAGAACACAGGATAAATAGCTGCCCTGTGTTCTGTCATTTTCATCCCACAGCGATTTTCCTAAAAATGAATGCCCAGCAACTTGCCCAGCTTGCCATTTTGATAAAGTTTAGCCCTTGTCCTAACGATATATAAGAAAAAGACCTGTACATGAACGACTTCACTGCTGTGTGCATGACTAGCAGCTAGATGCTCTGCAAAAGAGGCCCAGTGTTATGGTGGGAAGCATGACAGAGCTCAGAGTACATTACACTGACCTGGTTTACTCTCCTTGCGATGCCCCCCTTGGTCACCATTGATACAGGTGGAGCAAAGATCCCTGAAGAGCGGTTTGAGCTAGAGTCTGCTGAGAGGAGACTCTTGGCAACACCACAAATGCTTGAAGGACTGCAATGCTGCTCCTGGGGTGAGGCTTGTGTCACCTCCCTGCAAGAATGAGTTATTTCTCTCTTAAAGGGACACTGCGGAAAACGGCAATTCAGCTTACAGCGATGATAGATTAATGCTTCAGAATGACTACAATGTTGATATTACCAACAACAGTGTTTTAGTAAAAGCGAAATCAAGGTAAATGTATGACAAACGTTGCAACTACAGTGGGGCATTCTGGTACAAGCCACATGACGTAGCAGCTCCCCAGTATAATTTTGCCACTGAAACTCGGCGAATCATAATAAAAAGATCGCTGCAATGCATTGTAAAATGGAATGAGATGCTTCATGTTTACGTCTGTTTGATTCTTGAAAAAGAAAACAAAGAAACTTCTTGATGACCCCTACGTGACCTCTAAACTTGCATCCCGGCAACGGTTTCCTTTGAGTAACAGTCACTAATCTCAAAGGCCGTGCTTTCGGTTACTGCTAGCACCAGGTTCAACAGTGGAAGTAACAAACATGTCATGGCCGCCATGTTAAAGACACCATGTTTTGATGATGACAAGTACTGCTAAAAAGTTGCATTACCGCATAGCGCTGCCCTGTCTTTGCTCACCTGCATACTCGCTCTAAGTGCAAGTAAGAGAAAATGCCACATCCATGTGACGTTGTCGGCTCGGTTACTGGCCACACTTTCATGTGTTGCGCAAGAAACCATAGCACCAACTCTCGGACAGTAAGGAGTCGTGATGGCACATGCAATATCGCAACTCCTCATTTGGCGGCAGGTGATTTGGATTCCACAAGGGGTATGCGGACTCTTGAAACACAATTTGGCATTTCCTTGGTAAATACCAGTTCTGAAACATGCGCTTCAGAAATAGCGTTTTAACAGTCCATGTTGACTCAATACTTACCTTTAGTGTCACTCTAAAGAATTTAAAAGACGCCACTGATGCCACAGTCATGACTGCACGATACTTCAAAAAAAAAAAAAATCATAGCAGCTCTTGTGGCATCGCTGACAGAAAAATTTGGCCTCATATTTACTTCTTCATTGGACAGCTGTCGACCCAGTAATTAATGCTGCAGAGACTCAATTGCTCAGGGTACAATAAATAATTACTAATTACAATACTTTAATTTAAAGGAACACTAAACTAAAGCCTAATGCAGTGATGTGATTGGCTGAAGCCATTCTGAAGCGTGTTTTGGAGCAGGAAAAAAAGACCTTGGAGGCAAAAGCGTATTTTATAGCAGGGAAAAAGGCTTTTGGAGCAACTAAAGGCTCATTACCGAGTGGAAAAATTTAATTTGTGAGAACTAAAACAGCTAAATAAGGCGGAACTCAGAAGCATTCCGTAACATTCCATGCATGTGCAGCTCAGACCACTTGCAAGGTAACCGCTTAGAGTGCAGGACCGGCTATAGTGCGATCTTTTCTTACTCCTGTTTAACCTCCCAAAGGAACTCCATTGCACAGCCCCCTGAGATGAAAGACCAGTTGTAATGCGGCTCAGAGAAGTAATAATAAGTATAGAAGTAATAGTAAGCGACGTCAGGAATTATGAAGGAGGAGGGGACGCGGAGTGAACTAATGAGGAGCGGAGTAGGAAGAAAAAGGCTGTGGCGTGGGCACACGGGCGTGTTGTGTGAGGAAGGGTTGTCTAGGTGCCGAAAAAGCATTTGCTCCGGCCGCTTGTCCTGCGTTTCATGTGTGTGCTCCGCACCAAATGGGCACCCGTTATCAAGTGCATGGTACCGCTCTTTGGCTTTTCGGTTTTTCGTCCGAAAAATAGCTATGTCGTCGTAAAGTGCAGATATTGCGTGTGCAACCTCAATTCCACCATCAGTGTAGGCAGTGTTCCGCAAATGTAAAGGCTTTGCAATGCGGTCTTTCACCTTTGTCAATAGCAGGCAGACTTACAAGCTTGACAGGCCTATGCAGGATAGTTGCTGCTGCTGTTCTCCTGACTGCGAACCCAAACTTGGTTTCACGCGTGCTGCTGCCCTTGGTTCAGCTCGTGAGTGCGATCTCTTTTGTGCCGGATCTCATGATGTCTAGGGGAAGCTTCCCGTAACGGTTCTCCAAGTTGCCAACCCGCATCTTGCACATGTGCATGCAGCCTTTGAACAATCGTGTTTTGGTTATATAGTGCAGATATTCGCTCCTTCGGCGACTTATGTTATTAGTGGTCTATGCTATAATAGATATGTAGTCCGACCAGCACTGCACAAGTGTGCACGTTTTCCTTGATCTGCGTGTGGTTACAGCCACCGTAACATATTGAGTGCCCCCCGTGAGGATAGCATAGATGTCGCTCGCAATTGTAGGAGGCATGCTTGGGCGTTTCAACTCAATTTCGTTTTTGAAATATGAAAACACCACGTTAGGAGCAGAATAGCGAAAATGTAGCAGAATGTAGCAGGATTTGTCTGTCTTTTGCAGCATCTTGGCGCAATTAGTGCAGCTATCACATCACTGCTAATGGTGATGCAGATTGTTGAAATAGCATTCCAGAAACCTCATAGTGCTTGTTTATGTCAAGGAAATGCTTAGCTTGAAAGAAAATCATGTTTTAGTGGCCTGCGTAACATTAGCACATTTCAAACCGCCCGCCTCCAGAGAACAGCCTTGTGATGTAACATTCACCATGGAGACCCTTTACTGCCAAACAGCTGGCGCTGCGGCGTAGTGGAGCACAGCCCAGCGAAAACAGAACGTGCATTGTTCTCGATGGGTAACATCAAGAAGTTCTTTTTTGCATGAATCAGACTGAAATGCACAAGTAGCATCTTATTCCATTTGGTAATGCAATGGAATGCTCTTTTTTTGTCATGGGTAGTTTGAGAACTTATAATAGTATTGAGGCCCTACTACATCATAGGGCTTGTGTTCCAGAATGTCCCGTTGGGGGTGCAAATGATTACCTACATCCTAAAAAACAGGATGACCTTATTTTTAGGCCTGGCAGTCCCACGTCGCCAATTTCCCACAGGGTGGGTGCCCTCCCAAGCGACTACAGTAGAACCCCGCTGATACGTTTTTGAAGGGACCGTAGGAAATGAACGTAAGAGACGGGAAACGCAAGAGCCGAAAAACGGGGAAAACGACAAATTATTTAGTGGTACAGAATTTTATTTCAATGCTTACGCGTGAAAAAACTGTGCAACGTTGCCTGGTGCTTTCACTCATGTCCGAGCAGAACGAAAAGTTTTTCGAGCACCTGCAGTCTCACATCCTTTTCATAATCTAGTGCCGCCACGGCCGACACCTGACAAGCGATCACTTACGGCGTCTCTGAGCGATACTGTAGAACCAATGGCTGTAGTGTCGGACCTCCGTGGCTTGTAGTAAACGGTCAAACGCCTTGCGAAAGTAGAACTACCCCCGAAAGCGGCTCCACCACTCAGCCACGGTCCAGTCGACGGATAGAAACGCGGAGCTGGGGATGGCGTCATCCACAGAAATGTAATCAACGTTTGTGATTTTTTTAGCACCAACAGCTGTAGGCGTGAAAGAACTAAGAACACGCAAGCACGACCAGAGCGGCAAGTCCAACCGCGAACCGCGCGCACGACCACGTGAACTCCAACCAGCTCAAACTCCTCCGGTAAATAATACGCCAACGCGATGGCAGTAGTAAATGCCAATCTCGAAGGCCTTGCTTTCGCAAGCAATTACATCGTAGACACCATCTTTGAAATACAAATCTCAAAGGCTATGTTTTTCTTATAAGTAAATGCCAATCTCAAAGGCCTTGCTTTCGCGAGCA
Organism: Rhipicephalus sanguineus; assembly: GCF_013339695.2. Taxonomy (NCBI): domain Eukaryota; kingdom Metazoa; phylum Arthropoda; class Arachnida; order Ixodida; family Ixodidae; genus Rhipicephalus; species Rhipicephalus sanguineus. The sequence goes on from NC_051176.1 coordinate 262,731,779, forward strand.
ATTACGTCATAGACGCCATCTTTGCAGTGCGGATCTCGAAGGCTATGCTTTTGTTTGTGTCAACCGAAAGTACCTGTCGCTTGTGCCTCTCATGCAGCTAATGTTACGGTCAAACCAGGCCAAGCTGCATGAAAAGTCACCATGGCCGCTCTCTTCGGTGCTCACTCGGTCGGCTCGGAGCGCACTTCGCCACGTATCATACGGGAACGGTCTCACAGTTACGACGTAACAGCGGGGTTCCCAATACATTGCACCCTATGGGAGCTGTGCTGGGACTGGCGGAAAACGACGTAACAGCCGGAAAACGCATCAGAAAGGAACGTAACAGCGGGGTTCTACTGTATGTATTTCGTTCTGCCGAGCACCAGGCCGAAGTGCACTTGTACCTATTTACCAATAGGTACCGAACGGCAGCAATGCTCTGCCTCCCGCAGCAGCAGTGGATGCTCGACTATTTTGCCAAGGCTGTGGTGGATTCAGGTGCGCCCAGGGGCCTTTACAGAACCTTATAAGGCCACCTTTCGAGATGAGTACCCAAGACCAACTGAGCGTCAGCTCGGTGCACTCCTCTACCATTTAGAAAAAACTGGTGGGTTTCCAGTCGGCACTGGGAATCAAACCCGGTACCTACCGCATTGGAAGCGGATGCTCTACCATGTAGCCACCGCCTTAATTTCTTAATTACAAAAGCACTGCTGTGTATAATATTGCCATTTTAGACGTTTTTAAGCATTGACCTTTCACTCTGACGTAAAATGTTGCTTGACTTTGTGGCTTTCTGAAATGGTTTCATTAAAGGGACACTAAAGTGCATTCTTGAACACAGGGTGTCGCTGGAGGCAACGTTTCAACAAACGGTCTTGTCTTCTTCAAGGCTGCAAGTGAGCTGTGGCCTTGAAGAACACAAGACCGCTTGTTGAAACATTGGCTCTAGCAACACCCCGAGTTCAAGAACTTTTCATCTCTTCAAGCTTACATCTTCCCCTGAACTCAAATCGCGGAAATCCTTTCCCCGACTCAAATCGCGGAAAGGAAGCCAGTTAGCAATACTCCAACCTGATGCCACTGATATACATGCATGCACACATTCACACTATATATAACCATGCCATCAAAAGCAGAGTCCCTTCAGCACTTTATTGTTCCCCTGTGTTTCCAAGAGAAGTGCACAACTGTGAGTGCCAATTGGACTTCTGCTATATACCCTTCAACGACCACAATGAATTTAATGGCATGCTCTATATTAATGCTCTTAAGTTTCTTGCGATACCATGTGACCACCACCTCCACCTTAATAATTAATAATAAATTCTGGGGTTTTACATGCCAAAACAACTATATAAAATAAGGCATGTCATGGTGGAGTACTCCGAAAATTTCGACCACCCTAGGTCCTTTCACATGCACCTAAACCTAAGTACAGTAAAACCTCGTTAATTCAAAGTCACTGGGACTGTGAAAAACTTTCGAATTAAGCGGGTTTTCGAATTAACGAAACATACAAAAAGCGGGATGCAAGGAACTTTGAATTACTGAAAGTAATCAGAGGTGGTCGTTTGGCCTTCTAGTTTGTGACTCCAAGGGTTGTTTTCCAGCAATACCTGGTCCCATTTTTGCTGCGAACTCGGGAAAACGGCAGGCCTCGCTGCTATCAGCGCAAAAAAAAAAAAAAAAAAAAAAAAAAAGAAAAAAAGAAAAAAAAAAGAAGTCTCGTGGTCAGCTAAAATGTGTGCCTGCGGAAAAGAAGGCGTGCTTCACTGCAGCACAGTGGTGACACGCGGGCAGCATGTCACCTGCTCCTCGCCGCCTCAGCGTATCATGATGCGACCATTCGCCCATTCTTTCTGGTAAAATAAAGAATATGATAATGGCCAGTGTGACGGAATCCGCAATGTGTTCTGGCTGGAAAACATGATCATTGAAGTTTTCACTGAGTTTTCGAAGTAGGCGTTACAGGCAAGTACTCCGCCAGCAGTGCAAGTGCGGAAATTGCCGAAGCAACCGCCAATCGGAGGTTCACATACATCATGAATTCCGTCAGACCGTCCTTTATTATCTTTCCTTTTCCCAAAAAGAATGGGTAAATCATGACGCGCTGACGTTGCAAGAAGCATGCGACGTGCTGCCCGCGTGTCACCGCTGTGTTGCAGTGAAGCACATCTTCTCTTCCACAGGTGCACACACGTTTTTAGCTGACCATGAGACAGTGTTTTTTTTTTTTTTTTTTTCGCTAGCAGCAGCGAGGCTGGGTTGCTTCAACTGTTACTCATTAATATCGCTACACTGCATTGCCCCGTGGCTCCTAAGGGCCGTCGCTTCCGCGGATTTGCGGCGAAATCGGGATCGGGAATTGGCACATGGCGCTCAAAGTTTTCGAATTAACTGGGCTGGCGCTGACCGCCGCTTCAAATTATCCACTCAGATTTACATTGCAAAATATGGGACCACAGAAACCCTTCGAATTATGCGGGATTTCGAAATAACCGAGTTCGAATTAACGAGGTTTTACTGTATGTGGGCTTCTGGCATTTCACCTCCATTGAAATGTGACCGCTCCCAGAGATATTGTGACAATAGCAATTAGTTTATTTACAGAATAGGATCACACTCTATGCATAGTTAAAAGGTTTAACTGTTAAAGTCGGTCAATGTAGGCAATAATACTACAGTGAAATGAGCAATGTCCAACTGGTCTCACCAATGCCACAGTTTGAATACATGATTAAAAAAAGGTAAAGTATGGCCTTAAGCTTTTTTGGCTAGCATAATCAACATTTTTTAAACAAATGCAAATATGCTTGTAAAATATGTTTTACAGGCCAGACCCTAAATGTTTCTTTTTATTAGTGTGCACTGCTCTACAAAGAAGTCCCTCCCCACTCCCAACACAATATCAGTCAACTCACTTGATCAATGCTCGCAAAGCAGTCTGTAGATTGTGAAAATCTGGACCCGAGCGCGATGCCAAGGGTGTCTCGGATGGTTGCGGGGCATCCCCGAGCGTGGCTTCCTCAGACACAGCTAGAGGAGAGGCTCCTGCCAGGGCTCTGCATGGGGACTGTGGCGGGGGGCTTGCACTGGCCCGACTGGAGGAGGGGCTGCCAGAGCAAGGGCTGCCCCCCAGTGCACCAAGCCACGATTGCTCCTCCTTTACGGTCATGTGAAGCATGCGCACCAGCATTGAGTTGGGCTCCTGCAGCAGACTGCCACTATCCTGAAATTCAAAAACATGCCACAGCAGTCAACATCTTGCTCTCTATGCCACCACTCCTAGTAAGACACTAGGACTTGGGACTTTTTTTTTTTTTTTCTGCTAGGAATCTGTGACTCTTCCACATAATAATAAAATGCAAAAACTGGAAAAAAAAAGAAGACTCTCATTCGCCTGATAATAGCAGAAAGCTTCAAAGGAGACGCAGCTCGTGTGTGGAAATGATACCAGTGAGTGCACAGCTCCACGAGTGCTAACCGATTAAAACAACAGTTTTACGTGCAGACATAAAGCTCAACCTGTGCTGCAAAATGACGGACACTGCAGGCAAGCAGCGACTGGACTTGTTACTGATGTCTACCTTTATATAAAACACCAAGCAATTTTTGTCTAAAATTAAACCTACTCAAAAAAAAAAAAAAGAGACAGAGAAGTGTTATTAATGCTTTGTACGTGAACTACACAAGGTGTGCCAACTAATACGTCCAAGCTATTTAGAAAAGGATGGGCCAATCGGAGCTTTATTCCATCCTTGTAGACCCTCTTTCTAACTTGCAGTTAGAGTGAGTTTCACAGTCAAGCAAAGTCAGTGAAGCACTACACATTAACATAACTACTGAAATGGGAGTGCAAGGGCGATGAAACTTTCTGACAACCTGCAACACACATTGTCAAAAGTTGGCGCCTTAAACACGGCAGCCACGACGTTTCCAGTTTCCACTATTTAATCTGGCGCTCGTAGAACTCGAAAGCATAGCCTTCGAGATTGATGGTTGTTACTCAAAGGAAATCATCACTGGGGCGCCAGTTTGTGCACCACTTAGGCTAACATCAAAAAGCTATTTCTCCAAACCTCAAATAGAAATGAATAGCTAGCATTTGCTTCCGCCTTACAATGTGTTGCAACGATCACTTTATTATGAGTGATCGAGTATTGGTAGTGACAGAATTAAGGAACTGCTACGTCATCAGTAGAGACCGGAATTTAGGCAAATGCCTATTTTGTTCCTTGCGCTCCTATCGCGCCATTTTGATATATAAGCATGAATTAGAGGTTAAGAAGGGCTTTTATAGTGTTTTTATAGTGCCTATAAATGCCTATTTTTGGCGTTCGTGCCTAAATGCTCATAAATGCCTATAGATGCCTATTTTCAAAATTGGCACTTATATTAACGCTATTTAGCCTCAAGTTTCGCTCCCGGGTGCTGTTTGAGACCGTTATTCATGTTACCACGTAAGATTGACTGTTAGGAACTATGGGGTTTAACCTAGTCCTCTAGTTCAACCAGCCAACATCCGCTAGCATCAGTGAAGCGGGACACGCCGGCGAGCATTCGCCGCCACGCTGACATGGCCCGAGTGGTTGGCGAATGTGAAGCCAGCGGAGAGCCGTCAGCGGAAAGGAGAGTGAAGAGCAAAAAAAGAAAGAAAAATGTGATGTGCACGCAGCTTTTGTTTTGTAATTTACTTTTTAAGGTGTTCACTGCAGTAGCGTAGCCAGAAATCTTTTTCAAGGGGGTAACAACCATACTTTATATACGTTTGTGCATGCGTTTGTATGTGCACGTATATACCCACAGGCAACACTAAAGAGTTTCGGGGGACGGGAGAAGGTTGACCCCCCCCCCCCCCCCCCCGACGCCAGTGGTTGACTGCCAGGAGAGAAATTGGCTCTACGCAATTCGACCCGGCCAATAGGAGGAATCCCTCGCTTCTGGTCTTTTAGCAATCTGGCTGTCTGCTCCTACTCTGCACTTCTCAGTCATGCCGGTAAGACACACAGGAGTGTGTTGATTCGACAGTGGACACTACTCACTCTGCAGAACACGGGAGTGCGAACCGTGCGCGACAAAGCACGCTATGTTCATATGTTGGCGTTTTTGTAACTCGCCACAAACATCCGGCAAAATTTCCGGAAGGGAGCCGTGGGAGACTCTGCTTGCCTGCGAGGATCAGGAGGTGCAACTAGCACTCCTAGACCAGGCGTGGCGGGCCACTCAGGTCAGTGGAGCCCTGGAATAGGGGCCCCACCCACCCGCTCCCTGGACCCCTTTTGTTTTTCCTTCCTCAATAAATGTTTTGATATATACTGTGCCATCTTAAGCAATAACATTTTTGTTTTCCTGTCGTAGATAGAGGTCGCGCACGTCTTTGTCTGAAATTATTTGCATTTATGTGAAAATTCATTGTGCCTATATTTACGCATTTGGAAGCCTAAAACATTATTTTTTGCCTGCCTATTTTCGGCGCCTAAAACGAGCTTTTTAGTGCCTAAAATCCGGCCTCTAGTCATCAGCATCTGACACCACCATATATGTTGGTGTGTGTGTATCTATATATATATATATATACAGCAGACTCTTGATAATTCACACTTTCAGTTAATTCAAACAAATTTTAAATTTTTGGTTGGCCCATTATGTTTTCAATGTATTTTAAAGCTGCTTAATTCAAACTGCCTCACTGCACAAATTCGGTTAATTCAAACTTTTTGCTTGCTCATGTCTGGAAATATCTGCTGCCTTTGTTGCTTCTAGCTGAACATTCACGTTTTTCTGTTACTAACAGGCGCAAATGAAGCTGATTGCCTGTCTACAAAACGGCCAAACTAGCCGAACCTTGCGCACCAATAATCTCGCGCTGACCGAGGGGGAAAAATACTGTACGGTCTGGCATTGATCTATCGCATGCCAAACATTGCTTATAGTCACTTTCTCTGCAGTATGCCATGCGAGAAAGTGTCCTAAGAATTAGAAGGGGCTAGCAACTGTCATGGGACACAACACATTTCGTCCCTTAATTACACACCCACGCATGCCTTGTATAATAACAGGTACCAGTATTATCGCTGATGTCTAAAAATTTTACTGGCAATCATATATATATATATATATATATATATACTATATATATATATATATATATATATATATATATTATATATATATATATATATATATATACAGAAAACACGCGAGCCAAACATTATAGCGCAGCACGCAGCCTGGGATTTACAATAAATTCTCAGTCAGCTAAAAAGTGCTTTCTCTTCTCTCAACAAAAATGATGCTTACGGCGTCACTGGCACATGGTGCGCTCGGTAGTTACTGCGGCTGCTGCGAGAGGCCGTCACTTGCCCACACACGTGCGCGATCGCACTGAAAGTACGCCGCGCGTGACGTATCTTCTTCCCCTGTGCCACCCCTCCCTGATTAGCTTCCAGCGCTTTCGTCAGGGTGAGAGAAGAGAGAAAGCAATTACAGCGGGTGACAAATCTTTGTAACTCTGCTCGTACTGGACAGAGCCTAAAAACTTTTGCAGTGCTCGATTAGTGAGGAAGTAAGCTCCTTTAATGAAGCCATTCCATGGCTACTTGGAAAAGTGTTGCAGGGCCCCTTAACAATCAGTCTATGCAACCTGCAAATAAATACTGGCACATGAAATGTGTCAAAAAGAGGATAGAAAAGAAGGCATACATACAAGAAGGTATACCCTACATAATGACTGTCAACACTTATATCCTATAGTAGTACAATACAAACAGGCTCAAAATCTGGACGTTTCACACATACTGACTTGAAAATTTCGAGCACTACATCCTTTAAGACATGTCACCACCTTAAAAAATAAATATTCTTGAAAAAAAAATTTTTTTTTAACATTTCAGAGGCTTCCGTTTGTTTTCACAAGCCTTAGGCCATTAAAAAATTATGGCCACTTTTACGGCCCCTCCTGTACACACCTGAAACAGAAACTGAAAGTTTCTAACTCGGTAAGGAGCACCAATTCACCAGAAAGGCTGCTACATATGAAAATGTTTTGTCATGACAATTTGTTGCAGTATGCTATAAAACCTTACAGAAGCATTTCATAATGCCTGATGTTCTTGAATTCGATAAAGACTTCTACTAGAGGGCTGTGGGGCACTCATACTCTGTTGGTCTGAAAAATGTATACTTAGCACCATGACAACCCAATTTTCAATCATAATCTGTGTTATCTCGGTTAATCCTTGTGTGTTCACAAACAAGCTGGCAAAATTTTAGCACATTTGGTCGAGCCCTCAATTTATACTTGAATATTTTTATAAACACGCTAGCGGCCTGAGAGTCTGGCAACACTGGCACACTCACGAGCCATGACGTAACAAACAAGCTGCTTGCTGTGCGAGTGTCTGCATTCCGACAAACGATTTTGTTCCATGCTCAACTGCACGCGCAATCGAGCTATTTCAGATTTGTTCAGCTTGTCATTGAAATTGAACGATTTGGAATGGCTGAAACTTGGATAGAAGACTACGGTTCCGCTCCATGCAGCCCATGACGTCACACACGCCATGGCAAAATGGCGGTCACCGGCGCTGGGTGGGGTTTATATTCGGCGACATCTAGGGCTTATTTTGCACTGAAATATTCTTTTACAGTCCGTTTTTCATATATGTACAAGCACAATAGACCTTTTACTTCTATTTTTCACTGAAAACTGTAATTCTTGGGTGACCATGTCATGGCCTTTTTAAGCATGCCAATTATTTTTATTTAGCTTCTACAATGCTGTCAGCTAAGTTCAATGATGGAAACAGGGTTATACGACAAATTTTAAAGAAGACAGGCATCGATCATGTGTAGCACATAACTAACGGTTTGCCTCTCATATCGTTACAGGAAGGGTGCACGCCTGTCACCTTCAGACGCCAAATAGGCAAGAAAAAAAGAATGCGTGCTTCAACTCACGTAAAAATTTAACATGCAGCTTCTGAGGAGGGCCCAAGCTATAAACATGATAAACTTTATATTTATTAGATGTTTTTATGATCAGCTGGACATTTGCTTAAAAGCTCTAGACCCATTTTTCCCAAACCTTGTTTTCACATTTTGGCATGCTGTTTCTTAAAACATTAACCTGTGCGATGAAGCAGCAGAACTGATAATGGATGGTCACTTTTTATGCTCTGGGCAACTGTATGATAAAAACGCCAGGCCTGCGCTGAAACCGCAGCACAGTCACAGCGAAAGCTGGAAGAGCGGCGTTTCTAGAGCCCGTTAAGCTCTCTTGGGGCTACAATATAAGTCCACCCATTACGCCATAAATCACAATTTTTGTGAACTTGGGAAGCATCTACTAAGCCATTATTCGTCATTCTGCAGAGAAGCGAGGCACTAGCTACACGTCTGTAAGGCATTATGTGCACTTTGTTGACGCGACGACTGATGACGATGAAGAATTATGGCTCATCCCTTTGTAATGGGTTGGAAGTTTTAAACGGCCCACCAGTCATGTAATTTGCATTGGGTGACGCCCGGTCGCTATTTCCCTCTCCCGTCATGCTGTATAACATACGTTGACGTGGGAGAGAGACGGGGGGGGGGGGGGGGGGCGAAGAACTTTACTGAGACCCCGAGGAAATGGATCATGTGCTTATGGGCTTCCTTGGCAACCAATACAAGTGCAATTGCGAGGAACCCACTACGCTATAAATTACTGTAATTTTACTGAGACCCCGAGGAAGTGGATCATGCGCTTATGGGCTTCCTTGGCAACCAATACAAGTGCACTTGCCAGGAACCCACTACGCTATAAATCACTGTAATTTTTTAGAAGTAGGGCAGCAGGCACTGTGCCATTTTTCGTCATTCTACGGAGAGCGTTGGTACCTGCTAAACGCATGTAAGGCATTATGCGCACTTTGTTGATGCTGTGCCTGATGACGATGAAGAATTATGGCAGAGCCCTTTGTAATGGGTTGGAAGCATTCAACAACCTACTCGTTGCGCAATTCGCATTGTGTGACGCCTGGTTACAGAATTCGCGTTGTGCGACGCTTGGTGCTTATTTTACTCTTCTACCACGCTATATTGCATATGCTAATGTGGTTCCTTCCCGACATGAAGCCTGTATAGGACCTTTTTGCAAAGCAGTTTCAAGCACCGGCATGGCTCAGAGGTTGAATACTGGGCTCCCACGCAGAGGGCCCAGGTTCGAACCTCGTTCCATCCTGGAATTTTTTTCTTATTTCGTTTTTTTCTTTCTTATTTCGAGCGATACTGGTTACGGACACCGGCGGCGGCGGACAACTACGGCGCCAAAAACGGCTGGTGAAATGATCTCATAACAGCTTTCGCTGTAAAAAACTGAGCTGGAAGTAAACATTTTTGGTACTTTTAAATCTCACTTTAGCTAGAGATATGGTAACATTGGTTATTTAGTGGAAAGGTCAATGTCTCGATTACGTATGTGCCAAGTCACTTTTGATTTGTGCCGTTTCTTAGTTATGACTGTTGGTGTAACATTCACATTTTGACATCTTTTTATCGTACAAAATGTTTTTTCATAATTTTACCAATTTGACCATATAAAACACTTTAACCCCTTAAATGCTGATTAAATTACGAAAAATTGTTGTCAAGACAAAACAACTTGCGAAAACGTTTTATGGCTTTCAAAATGCTTCATTCATCATATTTCGCACTGTCATGTAATACCCAGGCCCATAGCCAGGAATTTTTTTGGGGGCCCATTTGCTTAAAGCTTAAAGGGCCCCTAAACCACCCAGAGGTCGAAATTTAGTAGTGGTGTGACAGTTATACATGAGTCTACAATGAACACGTAGCCGTTAGAAATTTTCAAAATGCTGCGATCGCTCGTTTCACTCTTTCCTTCGCTACCCTCCACTCGTCTGCTGGTCTCCTCTCCCAAGCCGCTTTGCCCTCCTCACCGAGTACTACCCCTCCCAATCTCGTGTGACATACCGTAATCGCTGACGCGCTCTTCGAAACAGCGGGCACTTTCGGTTGCTGTGACCCTGCTGAACTCCGTGCTTCTCGACTAACCACTGTTGTTGCCGTGCCGGCCCATGCAAATTGGGCTCGTATGAACCCTGTGTTGCGCGCACGCGTTCTAAAGATCTCCAAAATGATGGACCCGTATGGTGACACGTGTCGCATCTTTACGTTTTTCCAGTCGGCACTTTTGCAGCCAAGCACTGATGCGTGAAAGCCATCGCAAAACCCTGTCGGATTCAGCCCGCACAGCCTATCAGACCGCTAGGCGCGATTGTGCTGGTATGCTAGCGATTTGGCAGTTGCGTTACGGGCTGCAGTTGCTGATTCGCAAGTGCGCGCATACGGGCAACACGACGAAGAACAGGAAGGAGCGCAGGCAGCTGCTTGCAGACTAACCGGAAGTCGCAGGTTCTTGTTCGACCAATCGCAGCATCACCTGCATACCGCATCACAGACTTAACACGCTGACGTCACACATGTCACTAGGCAGACTGGAAGGGCCCGGAGAGAAGAAATTGTTTCTTGGAATTTGTGGCATGCTTGCGACTTCTAGCGCTGTCTTCTAGGCTACCATCCTTGTGGTAGAGTTCAAAGCACAGCAAAGCGCCATGTTCGTTTATAACGCGCTGGAAACGCAAGGCGCAAAACATTTCACCGTTCAGTGTGCACTCTCATTCAGCAAAAGCGCCAATCATAAAACCCGTGCTGCCATCTATGTTTTAAATAGGAAAACACCATTTGACGAGTGTGGCTCGTCAAAAGCCTCTTGAAGCATTGGTGAAGAGCCATGACAAGCACAGCTTGTCATAAGCAGTTAAGGGGTTAAACATCTATGCTTTATAAGAGAAAGAAAGAACTGTAACTTTTGGACTAAAACTCTAAAGTTTCTTTTTTTGTTGAAGGTTGTGGCAGGACTTAAATTTGCAGTCTGGAAATTTTATAAAAAAAAAAAATATTTGCAAACCTCAACTGACAATTTAATTACAATACTTTTTCTAGAACCAGTTTCACACTACTGTGTCATGATGTCATAGATGCAGAAAGTAGTCGTGTAAGGAGCAGACCAGCCATTTTTCGACACTCACTTCTACTCATTAGGTTGTCCGTTATGCTGCTGCATCAGTCTTCACAATGAGTAGACTGAAACAAACTGCTGAAAAGCTATTCTATTTCAAATTACCTAGGATGCTCTGAGGCTTGCCAATAAAAATAAACTTCCCAGTGGTTAGAGCGCTAGGACCTTCGTTTAATGGTTAAAAAGAAAAGTAAGGAGGACTGCCCAATTCGTCCCTTAAATGGTCCCCTTTCTGAAGATTAAAAACAAAACAAAACAATGAAAGGGACTGCTACGTTATTCGGGGCAGGTATCACAAACCTGGGCAATGTCTCGTACAGTAGAAGACACAGAGTCCTCATGCTGGTTGGTAGTGTCCAGGGTACAATCGAGCGTGCTGAGATTAGACTCCATCCTGTGGGACTGCTCGCAAAGTGCACTTGCAAGTTCACTCAGTTCCGAATACGGCAATTCTCGGTATGACGATACTGGATTGTGATTCACTGGCAGCCCAGACTGCCGGCCATAATGTTCTTCCTTGACAACCGATGCGTCTTGTCCTATTGGCACCAGAGAACCTGCATACACACACACACGAGAACCACATTAAAAAACAAGACGTCAGGTATGTATAACAACTCAAAACAGTGATTGAAAGCATAACATCACAGCAACAACTGAGAAGCCTGAAGTTTGCAATATCGTGGTCCCGTTTCCTGATACATAATTACAGTGATACAAGATGCACTCAGTGTAGAAGCTGTCAGAACAGTATCGCCATACTGTCCTCGCTTAATGTGCAGTCATTACTGGCTGCTGAGACAAAGTGTCATGCGTATATCAAACAAATAGGTAGAGCAGACTTCTGCAGCTACAGGTTGAAAGTCTCTGTATGAAATCGCCGAGTCTGTTATACAATGGTGCCTTCTGTAGGTCAGATGTAACAGACAGGCAAGCACAAAACCTGCAACACTATTAATTTTTTATTTTTTTTTCCTAACGATATCTATCTCCTTTAACTACACAGTGGTATTCTCTGTGCTCTGTAGCAGCTGTAGCTAGAAGAGCAGACGTTTGTGCTAGTTGGTACAAGATTACAGCAGTTAAAAATAGCGCGCGACATATGGGATGGACATGGACAACAACACGAGTGTTAAAGGGCCAGTAAACAACCCCGAGGTCCAGAAATTGTAATGAAGAGAAATATGCGCACTTTTGCAATGTGAACATGTTGCCGCAAGAATTTTGCGAGTACGTGCTATAATAAGGAAGTTACAGAGGTTAGAACATCCGTTTCAGCTGGTTTCAAATTTTCGCGCGGCCTCGCCACCCTTCTCAGCCACAGGGAGGGGAAGGCGTAGCCCATCGTCGTGACTCCGCCCAATTTGGCAACGTGACAGGACGTCAGGAATTGACGTCATCGGCGAGCTCGATCAGTCGCTATGTACTTCCGCTTGCTGCGGCCCCTGGTTGTTTATTGTTTACGTTGTCGCACGTGCTCCGTAACTTTACGGGCAGTTTTCGGCTCTTCGGTATTTTCAAACCTTTGTGACAGTTCACAATGCAGTAGGAATGCGTGGTTGCTTTCCAAGACGACCAAGGGGCGCGAGAGAAAAGAACCCCGCTTGCCGCACGTGCAATAGGAATATATAGTGGTTATTTGGAAAGAAAAGGCACTTCTTTCTGTCTCCCAGAAGCAAGCGCAGAAGCAAGTGCGACCCGTCCGAGCTACCGGAGGTTCCCCTCTCTCCGCTCGATTTGCAGCCGACAAGTGAACAATGCTTCCTCTACGTGTTGCTCATGTCGAAGGTCAAGTTCGTGCAGGTGCTATCTGCGTGGCCGAAACCGCACCATCCGCAGGGCCAAGAAACAAGGCACAGTTTCGTAACGGCGGGTGGGAAAAGGAACTGATGTTAACTTGTTGAGGCCTGGTCTAGACCAATCGACGAGCTCAGTGCTACGTAAACTCGCCGATTGCCGAGTTTGCGTCACTGCGCGTACGAGGAGGATTGGTCAGGCGTAGGAAAGAAGTGCGGGAATTGTTTTTCGAAATGAAGGGTCTGCGCGGCGCGCGGCGCTGTAATATTTGGAAAACGTCATCGTCGCGGTCTACTGTACGAAATAGCGAGCTTGTTTGGGGGGTGTAAAAAAAAAAGTCGCAGCCTGTTTACGGGCCCTTTAACTTACAACTGAAGTCACATCCAAGCCCTTTGCTTGCCACCCCACCCCCTTTCAACGTAATGGGGTGCATGTGTGAAAAATAAAGAAAACCCACTGAAATTCTGAAGCTGGAAGTTGATAACTCTCAACTCTAAAATGACGCTTTCAAAAAGTGTAACAAAAATTACAAGGAAAGGATTATCAGCAGAAAACTGCAACCTATAGAGCTGTAACTGCAAATACAATAATGGGTAGCACACGTATATCCTCATCCCAAAAAATACTCATTATTTCTTTTTCAATCACAGATTTTTAGCTCTGATATAGTTATTGACTTTTTTCTTTATTTTATTACCACATGCTCTTAGTACTATATTATATACCAAATGCGTATGTGCATTTTGCGTTAGCATTGTATTTAATACCACGGTCACACTGGCAAACTTAGTGTCATTATGAGCGAGTGCACTTAACCCTCCAGAATGTCACTTTGGCGGCAAGCTGCTACACAAGAAAGATAAGTGTACTTTGGAAATGATGGTAATGGCGATGAGTGCTTAAGTAGAACAACAGATACTTGTTATTTCAGGCAACGTTTCTTAAGTAATAATATGTCATGGCTGTAAGCAGCCCTAAAAATAAACTTTAGGTAAAAACGCGGCCGATGCGGCCATTGCACGGTGGGTGCTGGGCGTGCCCCTGGCGGCCGTGGCAGTAAGCTGCCTGACAACGAGAATAGCAAAGTAGTTTTTTGAGATATGGTATGCTTTAATGCATAACATTATTCCTAATAAATGAAAACAACAGTTTAAGAAATGCTATGAACTCGGCGTCGGAAAATAACTTGTTTATTCTCGAGCCACTGGTACCGAGGCTAGACACTCCGTCGAAGCGAAGCGAGCTTGGCGAGCGCACTCGCCAGCAAGTGCGCTTTGCAGTGAGTGTCACTAAGTGTTTCCGTGTGACAGCGTGTGAATGACACTAGCAGTGAAGTGCACAGTGCACTTAAGTTTGCATGTGTGACAGGGGTATAACATACTTATTTCTATGTTTCTACAATTATGTCCATAAACTTGCTGTAGTAATTTGTAACAAACAAGTAACAAAAATAACTCATTAGGAATGCATTTCACTTATCACAATTCCTATCAGCGCTCACTCGTGTCTCAATTGCTTGGCTGCTTCTACAATTCTATGCAACAGGTGTTTGCATCAGCAGTTCTTCAGGCTTAAAAAAAGTGGTTCACATGAAATGCTTACCACTCAGCACCACAGCCCAGACATGGCATTCAAATAGAAAAGGCTGTGAAAGATGACTGCACAAGTTCTGTGGCAAATAAGGAAACACAAGGCTCACCCTTGGTGATGTAGCCAGACGGCAAGTTACTTGTGTCAGCCTGGGGGCGGTTGGTGATCTTGCCCATGTCAACATTTGGAGAGGTTCAAAACGCTGAGAAAAAAAAGAAGGAGGGGGTTAGGAGGGGCAAAAGCAAAACAATTTCAGCAAACAACTGGCACATTACTTGCATTACTTCTAAAGACATTTAACACACACACACACACACACACACACACACACACACACACACACACACACACACACACACACACACACACACACACACACACACAAAGGTAAAAAAGGTGCCTAACAGGCCAAACCAACAGAGACAGTGCTCTGAAAAGGTGCCTAATAGGGCAAACCAGCACAGACAGTGCGCTGAAACATGGTGAAAGCATGTCAAAGGATAAGGCCATTCTGAATGTGTTATGACTTATGCCTCAACATGAGGCAACAACCTTCAGAAAACAGATGCTCGGTGAACTGAACTGCAGCAGCCTTGACTGTGTTTAATAGAGGAAGTGATGAAGTAAATTCTATGCAAATGAGTATGAAAATCCAAACAGCAAATGAACTTTAGTAAGCCCGCTCCCACCTATCTAAACTGCAGTAGCTACACATCAAGTGAACTGGATGAAGAAAATCTGAACTAAGACGTAAACACTGGCACTGCCTAACAAAAGGAGTGCTATGCCTCTAAACAAAATTTATTCCTTTTATCAAAACCATATTGAAGCTACACTAACACGTACACGTGTAAACACCTATGCGTGAGTTTATTTTAACATATTTCCTGGACAGCACTGCCAGTGCTTATAGAGAGGCTTGTGTTGTAGCTGATAATGTGTCTTGAATCTCCACAAAAAATTCTTCACTGTTAGATCTTTAGGAGTCAGCAAAGTGGCATGCTCCATCAAGCACTCTGCCATGGGACATTCAGGCAGTACGGCAAGGGCTGATAAATGGTTCACTCCCCTAATTATTTTTCTCGACAATATGCACTGGAATGGCACAGATAAGCATGCTGGCTGTCTAGCTGCTCAGAGAGGTCTCGCGCCCGTAAACAAGCTTCTGATCTGTGGCCGCGTCACCCAACAAGCGTGCCTGGCAACAGAAGTGGCGAGTTCCCGCTACCTCAGGCGTATTTACTAGCGACCGCTTATCTGGTCCACCAGAAAACATAAACACTAGATGAGAAAGACTGCTGTGACAATGAACTCCTGGCAGTACAGAAGCTGGTCGCCCCCATGCATGCTCAGCGGGCCTCACTTGTACTTTGCTCACCAAAAGTTTGGCAAAGAGTGAGATACCACAGGATGAAGCCTATCTGGCTACAAGAGGGAAAGAGGCGCTCTGAGCTAACATTGCCAAAGCACTTTTAGATTGGAGAGCTGTCTTGGCACATCCATGAGATGAGGGTTTACACAGCTGACAGAGCACTACGCAAGTTGTAAAAGTGAGGTACTTAACAACGCTGCACACTGCTGGCTTCTCAGCCAGATCATAAGAAACATAATGCTCGACTAGAGAAGGAAGAAAGCATGCTAAATAACTATACGTGAAAACAATAAAGAAAAGAAACTGAAAGCACATTTAAAATACGAACACTATCAGTTTCAGCAACCAAAGGCAGATGAATAACCTCCAATTCAACGAAATAACGCAAAAGCCAACTAAAACAAGCTAAAAACTTTTTTTTCATGGATATTTAAAAAATTAGAGGTTCCGTTTTGAATAAACAAAATGTGTCCTGAAAAAGCCACTGTAAAGTTGTGCTTGACCATAGCAGTGCATTTACCTTAAAATATGATCATGTTTCATCGTTGCATTTATCCCACTGCTTCTCAATGCAACACCAACAAAAGGAGGGATGATAACCCTAATTTCTAACGCCGTGTGTTGAATAGTTTTGATTTGCAAGTGTACCGACATACATGCACATAGGAAGTAAAATATTCAATTTGCATTATATGTAACAATTTCTTGCATGACAGCACTGGGAAAAAATTTCTCAAAATACTTCGCAGAGCAGCAGGAGAAAGCGTATGTTCGGGCAATAAAATCTCACTGCACAGGCAAAACATTAATTAATGCCTTGCCTAAATAAGCTTACACTTGTGCATGAGAATGCTGCTAGTGCACATGGTCGAAAGCGTTGTACACTAATAAATATAAGCGCTAAAGAATGTGACAAACTCCAACAAACAAGAATGCCCCACAGCCTTAGGTCAACTGACAAGAACCCAGCTGTGGCCACTCAAGCACCACAAGTATGTGCAGTGGCATCTCAGCCATCGCCACTCAGTCTCCATCGCTTTAGTGGTAAGGATAAAAGAAACAGGACCCCATAGATAGCCTTATCAGAAGAGGCTTCCTCCAAGCACATGATGTGGCACCAGAGACAAGATTACAATGATAGGCCAAAGACAAACAACGAAAACAGTGCAAACTGCCACCCAAGCCAGACTACGTGGTTTCTCCCTTATGCGGCCAATGACACTATACGGAAGCAAATCGGCAGACTCTACTACTGAGAGGCAAAGAAAGAAAGAAGAAAGAAGAAAGAAAGACCGCACGCAACAAGCGCAAGCGTGCAACATTTATCGTACATGCTTTACGAAGGGCTGTAGAACTCTCGAGAAGTTATAGTGATGACGGTAAGTTTTTGGTTGAAGTGTGTTTATTTTCCTACAACACCTTAACTGAAACACTGAATCCAATACTGTGCAAGATGAGGTTGCAAAAAGCTGAGGAGATAAGTTTAGGTTAACGCATGGCAGAAAATTCTCAACTTCCTCGTCAATGCATGCAAAGTTGAAATAGGCCTGCTCTCAACAAACTTCACAAACACAACAGTTGGCAAATTGAACAAGCAAAAGAATACCCCTATGCCTGCCAACTTTTGCACCTGAATACACATTAGTAACGTGAGTAGTCTGCGGTATGTATTTAAATAAACACCTGTCATTCATGCAGAAGAAAACGTGACAGCATAGCATTTAATAGGCAGTTTTCGAATGGCGTACGCTAAGTTAGCGTTAGCGTTTGCGGCCCGCTAACGGGAGCCCGCAAGCGGTTAGCGTACGACGCATGCGCAGTTGCGCGAAAAGCCAACGCAAAGCTTTGCGTACGCTATTCGAAAACAGTAATAGCGTACGCAAAGCTTTGCGTTGGCTTTTCGCGCAACTGCGCATGCGTCGTACGCTAACCGCTTGCGGGCTCCCGTTAAGTGACGGAAATAGCGGGCCGCAAACGCTAACTTAGCACAACCAGCGGGAAATGAGGAACGCTACCGTACTGCCTTACCGTATTTGCGTACCGTATTTCCGTAACTTGCTAAAAGACTCCACTGTCTATCCTAAAACTGCCTAATATCGGCGTCGCACGTGCACTTGTAGTGCGTCGCGATTGGCTAATCTGCACAAACTTCGTGAGGGAGCTAATCGCGATTGAAAGTCAACGTTACTAGATGATTGAAAGTAGCCCTTACGACTGGGGTATTATTACACGGCTACCCGAGATTATTCTAGAAAGCAGGCAGAAGCACTGCTTTTGAGCATTTGCATTTTAAAGGCATCTAATAACCAAATCACGGTTAGTACCACAGAAAAAGAAGTCACAGCTAAGCTAATGATTTTGCTTTCCCATTCAACGTATCCCGGAAGTGATAGCCATGACATGTGAAAAGTAATTACTCACAAAGGCATTCCCATCGCCGCAACAACAATGCAACAATATTGTAATACGAGACTCCTCTATTTTGACAGTTCTTTTTCTCCTTACTTTACATACAATAAGCATGGAGTTCTTTCACCAGAGCACAACGAGCGCCTCCTGGTACAACCAGACGCTGGTACAACGTAGTACTTTGATACATATAACATGTGGATATGTCGTATTTCGTTCAAGACCTTACGTTAAGACGAAAATAACTGAAAGGAGTCCAGAAACGAATGTTGGAGAGCAAACGTTAGTTCGCTCGTAAGAGACGTTTACGAGCTTGTTAACAACGCCCCCAACTTGACGTTTCTTGCCTGTAAACATTGTGTGTCAAGCTCCTCCAAAGCATCCGAAGCAAGCAGTGCAAGCTGCGGGGCTCTTCACCTCGTATCGCTTTATTGCGTGCGGTTGTTGCCCCCCCCCCCCCCCTGATATTCCGACATAACACGAACCATCAAAAGAAAAGCCCTGTCTCTTGCAGGCGTACTTTCGCCCTCGTTGCAACGAGTGACTTATCCCCGATCAGGAAACCAGGGAGACGAAATAAGAAGCGCGCTGAACAGCGGACGCCGAACGTCCATCGGAAGCTCAGAGGCGACGGACGTAATAAGAAGCGCCGTTCGATCGCAGCACTTTCCTGTACATGCGCCAAGACAACAGCCAAGCAAAAACAGAGCAACACGAAGCGTCACCACACTTCATTTGACTGGGCTTGAAACAAGCGTGATAAAAATTAAAAAAAAAAAAAAAACGCTTCGGGCGACAAACTTGGCGTCAGACGCATCTACACTTATCGCAGATAACAACATCGCGAGATTAAAAAACACGACGGGAGATCGAGTAAAAGAGGCATATCGAACACTGCTTGTTTTCCTTTTTTTCTCAGCTCACGGCTCGCGTATGTGATAATTCTGCGGCAACTAAACCAAAGGAGCTCGGAGAGCCACCATAAATAGCGGAACGCACTAAAAAACACGCAGAAAAAAAAAGTAGAACAACACGGATGGCCAAATGCACAAACAACCAAGCAGAAAAAGAGAACGCGGACCGTCACAGCCACGATTCCTATTTTTAAGGCAAGGAGGTGAAGGCACGCTTCACCAGGTGAAAGTGTTCACTCACAATAAAGTCTCCGGACAAATTTTTCTCCGAAATTCTTAGGCCGAACGTTAGGAACGCCAACACATACACATAACAACACAGGTCAACTCGAGCAGACGCAAACCTTACCACTTGTATGTGACCCGTACGGACTTTCGTGGCAAGCGAAGCGGGGCAGCATATACAGCAATTACAACAAACACTCATAAGTTGAGAAGTGTTTGTTGCTGAGTGCAACGTAGCAGCACTAGCCTCCTCATTCGAGCAAATATAACCAATATCAATGTAGTTATTGCTACGAGGCTGGACGCCATTGTGGGTCAAGATCCCAGAAACCCTCACCTCCAATCCACGCGAGCGACGCGCAGTTCCTTCCCTGATGTCGTCTTCTTCTCGATATCGTGACACAGTATTCCAAATTTTGGCTTTCATGTAATCAGGTTATGTAGGGCGATCGGAAACTCGAATATAAAAACAAAACCGCTCCGCCGCGCGGTAACAAACAGGAGGATTGAGGTTATGCAGCCGTCTGCCTGAAACTGCCTTTGCGCATGCGTCACACTCTCCTCACTCTCTCTCCCAGTGTCTCTTTCCTACCCCGCGTTTCTTGCCTTTTGTATTTTTCTGCTATCTGGTCACATGACTTGCTGTGGGCAAAGTCGGCGTAGCCGAAGCAGCCGAAGTGTCGGGTGCTGGTTTGGCGTTCTCTTGGTCGCTGCTTCCGGATATGCGTCGGTCGGCGGTCTCCAGGCGTTGCGGTCAGATAGCTTGATAGTCTGGCGCTCTGGCAGTCTGCTACCCCCCTCCCCTCTTTCAAGCTACCCCCGAGAGACCCGAGCCCGCGATTTCGGCGCTATCCTCTGCTGACGCAGGGCAAGGTGGCAGGCATTATACGGCACAATTTTGTTTAATAAACAACGTACCTATGGTGTGCTGTCTTGAATAGAAATTACTAGTGCTTCGAAACAACATAGTGACAGTCGAACACTGAGCACAATACACTAAAGTGCGCCCTACAGGCGCTCGAACTTAAATGTTTGAGCATGCTAGCTGTATTCTCTTCATAGGTGAGGTAAAACGTGAGGTGCTACTGGAGCCACTAGAACTGCGGGTGCTACTGCGGTTGCGATTCAAGAGCTGGTTGTTTGTGATAAACAATGCCTTGGAATATCATTCTCACATACATTCGTGGCCAGCCACAAAACATGGCCTCCGAAATTTGTCGCAGTGCACGCAGCCCCGTTTCTAAGGCCATGCATAAAAATATTCGTATCTATCCTTTTGTAAACTAGATGGCGCCACGGAAACCGCGCCAGAACGCGCCGCTGGCTTTTGGCGCGGTGAGGTCCTTACAACTTTGTTTCAAAAGCACATTTGCCGGGCTTCAAACTTCGTTTCTAAAGCACTATTGCCGGGCTTCACCGATGACCAAACGATTGTTTAGATGTTGGTCAGGCTCTGAAGTCGCGGAGGAGTCTGCACACAGCTCGCGGGCGTGTTCGTGGCGCGGAAATCAGACGGCCGCCTGAAATGTGGTTTTCCTTCCGGCCTAAAAATAGCGACAACGGCAGCATTTAGTAAATTGGGCGGTTCGTTATTTCTTTAGGTGTCCCAGTACTTTCGACAGAGAACGTTCGTTTTTCAGAATAAATTACTCTTTTCAAGAGCACGTGTCAAGCGAGTGATCACGGACGCAGGCCAAGAGGCATATGACAATGAGCTTCAGAAATGAGAGCTTTACCTGGCGATCTTGCGAGAAAGCTTGCACTTTCCTAACTTTTAGTTTGGTGGACCAGACTTTGTCAAAAAGACATTGCCCTTTGACAAAGTATGGTCTACCACACACACACACACACACACACACACACACACACACACACACACACACACACACACACACACACACACACACACACACACACACACACACGCACGCACGCACGCACACACACACACACACATATATAGACCAAAACAACAAAGGGTTTCTAGGTCCGGTGAAATATTCACAGAAACATCAAACAACAGACGCGCGTGGAAAGCAATGATGGAGCTCGGACCCCGAGCGAAACGTAAATAAAATTGCTTCGCACGCGCGTCTGTTTGATGTTTCTCTATGTGTGTATATATATATATATATATATATATATATATATATATATATATATATATATATATATATATATATATATATATATATATATATATATATACGCTCCTTCAATTGAAACAGGTGGTCACAAATTCTGTCCTCTGGACACTAGTGATGCAGAACTATCGATGGTACTATCGATAATATCGATAGCATAAAATCAACCGCGCGAACTGATTGCAGCATATATTATAAGCTTGGTTCCTCGAGTGCGTGGTGGAGCAGGAGTAGCATGCTAACGACAATAAAGTTGACACGCTCTTGTTCCTTCACCAGAATGCTTGACTGATACACGATTCATGATACATGATACATGAATGCTTGACTGATACATGAGACTTTATTGAAACGAAATTGGAGTGGGAATGGGGGAGCCAGGTTGGACGAAGGGCTAGATTGGGACCCAGCCAGGGGGCCGCAACTCGAGCAGACCAGTGGCCAGTCGACAAACTTGCGATATAGAACAGACACAACGATAGCTTCAGCATAGTGGCGTCATCTCATCTTTAGAGCAGAAACCATTTTTGCCAACAAACCGACACTCTTATTTTCGTTTTTTACATTTTGATACATCGATGTAGTGTGTAAATATCATGGGCGCAAAAAAGAAAGGCCGAAAGCAGGTGGAGAGCGTAGGTATGCAACAGGGGCGTAGCAAATGGGGGGGGGGGGGGGGGGCTGTTGGGGGGTTCAAACCCTACCCCCCCGAAAATTTTCAATTTCGCTTGCGTACATATATACGCACATATACAAACGCACGCACGATCATATGGTTGAACAACCCCCCCCCCCCACTCCCGAAAAAAGATTTCTAACTACGTCCCTGGTATCCCTGGTATGCAGCACTCAGAAAATTTCGGGGGGTGTTGTGACCCCCGCCCCCCCGGGCTACGCCCCTGCTATCAGCTTACTTTCAGTATTATACAAAATATTCACGAAGGTAATTTCGTATATGGTGAGATGTCCTGGCGCTCTTTGGCCATCAAATGACCCTTGCGCCAATAAACAAGATATATCATCGTATACGGTGAGAGAAACACTTGACACTTGAATAAACCCAGAGAGCAACCTGGATTCACGAAGGAGCGCTCTTCTATGCATCACAGCTCTGTAATCAATCAGGCAGTTAAAATATCAGAGAACAACATACCCCTTATGTGTGTGATGTGTGGTGCGCGTTTGAAGTGTGCGCCTTTCAAAAGTGCGCAACATGAAAAGACTAGCGCGCGCAAACGGTGGCCAAATAAAAGACGACGGCATCGAAACAACGTCCAGCACGAGAGCGCGAGGCGTATGGGTTCGACGGACAAGTGGCCCAATAGGAAGTCACCACGGAGATTCCAGGGGCCAATAGTTAGGCACCACGAAACGTCAGCATCGCCAATCAGGACGGGACAAGTTGACCCGAGACCGAAAAAAAACCTGGGTCGAAGAAGAGCCGGGGAGTTCCAAGGGATCGAACCAGAGAAGTGGAAGGTTGGCACCGGACCGGGCGCTGAAGATATGGGCCGTCGGGTTGCGGACCCGAGCCACCAAGACTTCAACCGGCCGTGGCCTCCTGCCATCGAGTTCCCATGAGAGGCCATAGACATGGTGCGAGAACTCCACCCCAAGGGCCTGCGCACTCCGGTGTCGGCAGGCAACTTAGCCGCAGCAGTCGGGCTACGGGCCCGAGCTGTGCATCGAGCTGCCTAGCCAGGTTGCCTCTGGCATCTCAGTGCGTCGCCCAGCAGCCACCGTTTCCTCTTCGTCACCTGGCCGGGACCTTCGGACCACGGCGTCCAGGGAGGGCGAACTTCAACGGTTCGTCTGTTTGAGAGCAAGGCCTGCTGATCCCGGTGCAGGCAAAGCAACGGCAGTTGGGCTACGGGCCCGAGTCTTGCATCGAGCCGCCTCATCGGGCTAATCTTGGCTTCGCCATGCATCGCCGAGCATCGACCGTCCCCTCGTCAACACCAGGCAGATCCGTCAACTCTACGGTCATCCAGCCAAGCCTCCGCTAGTGGGTGAGACCAAACTAGCATTCTTCCCCGCTCCGCTGTTCAACCGCGCCGGAACTATAACGCTTAACTTAAAACTTTGAACTTGTGCTTTGTTTGTGGTTAAGAACGTTTTGCCGTGTGTAGTGAACCTTTTATTCAGTGTTTAGTGTGTGGATTTTTTTTCCTCTCTAATGGTTTATTAAAATTTTTTTGTGTATGTTGAAACCAATGGCTTTTGTCCTCATTCATGCTCTCCGACGCTCAGTCTAGAGGGCTGTCGAAAACAGAAAAAGAACCTGCATCACAATGTGGCTTTCATAAAGTAGGAAAGGAATTCAACTCAGCAGAGATATACCAGCAACCTTGGAAGCATCACGTCGTCAGGGGGCAATAGGAACACGTGTGAATATCGAGTCGACATCTATGAAGACTCCACGGCTACCTTGCCACAAAAAGAAAACCAAAAAAATAAAAAGGGATCAAGAGAGGGTTCAGGCAAGGAGATACAATCTCTCTAATGCTGTTTACTGCATGCTTAGAAGTATTCGAATGACTAGACTGTGAAACAACGGGAATTGTAAGGCGTTTATTAGACGGCACTCAGCGGCAATACGCAGTGGCGACCACGAGCACGGACTCTGAGCGCGAGCGGCGTTCTTTCAGGAAGGAGCCGCAGGAGGACGACCCACTAGAAGCCGCTGGAGAGCGCAACCCATTGCACAGTTCCAAGGCTTCGCTACAGGAATAAAGATAAACGGATAATATCAGGAAAACTTACGGTTCGCAGATGACATCATGCTATTCAGCAGTAATGGCGACAAATTGCAAGAAATGTTTAAGAACCTCAACCGGAAAAGGTTTACAAAAAATACCGGCAGATCCCACGCATTGTGGAAATCGATGTCATGCGAAGCGGTCACCGGGTAGCTATCCTACGCAGCATTTTTTTTTGTTCTTGTTGTTTCTTGGAGCCAAGCGTTACGAGGTAGATCAACGCCTTTGTGCACATTAAGTACTTGTTCGCATATCGAGGGCTTACCATGCACGTCGGCTACATTGACGCCTGAAGGGTAGCTCATGGTCCGACGTAACGTCGGCACTCGCATTACAGCACGGGCGTCAGTTTATTGAAACGAACAGCGCGCTACGGTGTGATGATCCCAATATTAAAACTAGCGTCATTGGCGTATTCTTACGGGGTCGAGGGAAGCTTGACTACAGCTTGCTGAGTCATAGGAGCATATATGTAATGTTTATTAAATTTCTTTAAAATCAGATAGCCAACACTGAAAGCACTGCAATTGACATTCACCAGCCATGTGTTTTTCAGAAGCAGCTTCAAGTACTGGCGTGGCTCTGTGGTAGATTGCTTGACTGTCATGCACAATGTCTGGGTTCGATTCCAGCTCGAACCGTGGTTTTTATCCTTTGCATCCATCGGCAATTTTCGCTCACCGACTGCGCCGCCGACGCTGGCAGCGAGTTTTCTTTTTCTTTTTTTTTCGACACGGGCTCCTGAACGCTATCGCCATACTATTTCATAAGTCTAGTCTCGCCGTTCCTGGTTTGATATAGACTGTGAATCACCTGTGGCACATACCCGCATTCCATGGGCCATGGTATGCGGGTATGTGCCACACTGGACCGAGGGAAAGAGTTTCATGACGTACGCGACCAGCGCATTACGTTATCTATGTGATGACCACTTAATCGTGTTCGGGATACACTAATGTCCTTCCATGCTAATTTTGGTATGCTCAAAGTAAAGGAGACGGCCACGAGAGCACGACGTCGTAGGTGGCTAGATAGATAGATAGATAGATAGATAGATAGATAGATAGATAGATAGATAGATAGATAGATAGATAGATAGATAGATAGATAGATAGATAGATAGATAGATAGATAGATAGATAGATAGATAGAAACGGTCGAAGTGTCTCTGGTACGCAAAGAAATGCTTCGCATTTAATATGCAAAAGACTATGGTGACGCTCAAAAGTCTGGCGAGAAAACAAGAAGTCACGATTGGCAGCCAGCCCCTAGAATCTGTGCAATAGTATGTATATCTAGGTCAATTATCAAGCCTACTAATCCACCGAAGAATCAAGTTTGCCTGAAGCGCATACGGCAGACATTCCCAAATAATGACCGCTAATCCGCAGCTGTGACAAAAGCGAAAAGTGTACGATCATTACATTTTACTGGTACTAACATATATGGGCAGAAGCTTGATGAATATAAAGGACACGGCAGCGTGCGATGGAACAGCAAATGATAGGCGTAACATTAATTGGAAATGCGATTTGCATGTGCATCAAGCAAATTACGGTTGAAATTTGTACTACTGCCGTGAATACTTGTAATGGGGCGGCGGGCTCGTCAAGTTGTCGACAGGCAGCTTTTATTCGCCGCTTCTCGGTCTGTTTTTGATATGGACCAAAATAAAAGTTGATTGATTAATCGCGAGCTATACGTAATCATGTGGCATATACCGAAACAACTAAAGGCAAGGGTGACAATTCCTTTCGAACAAAATTAAAATATTCGTTCAAAAAAGGTATTTGTGATTTGTTCCTATAGGTTGCTGCGTGCAGTTCCCTGCAGCAACGCTGCCGATGTGTATGGGAAACCACTGCAGTGAATACCGCTGTGCAGCGAGCCTTGGCGTGCAAACATTTTGTGTCGTTCACGAGCTGTTCGTTAGCGCTCGGCTACTTCAGGGAAAATAGAGCTGCACACGATTACGCAATGTCGACCAAGGCGCTGGAAGGCTATTTTAGGATGTTTAGATGAAAGTTTAATGCAGTGCTGCAGATCTTACGGCTTAGCGGAGATAGTGGTGTCTGCTGATGAAACCAACACGACAGCACATTTTCGAAATTGGTGTTTCCGAGCCGTCGGCGTAGATGTGGCGTCCAGATGCGCTGGAGCTGAATATATTTCATACTTGTCTCGGGATTTCTTGGCTTGTTAATTGTTTATCTCTGCAAAAGTTGTAATAATTGCCCAGGCAGAGAGAGTCTTGAGAATTAGTGAAACGCAGAGAAGGACTCGTAGTGGTGCGCGAGTACATTAACTGCTTACTTTATGGAAAATGTATGCACGCAAATAGGATGTTCCTTGACTCTTGCGCCATGTCGCTAAAATGCACAAACTGCGTTGTAGAATGCCAGTGAGAGGCACCTGCTTATAGTTGAAGTATTCCCCGGCAGGTGGGAGTTTAGGATATATAGTAAGTGTTTTCGTTTGCATTGATTTTAGTGTCTAAACGTTTGTTCACGAGAAGTTTTGTAAAGCAGGCATTAATTTTTCGCTTTGTTCAAAGGTGGTGGGCAACTTCGTCCTAGGGGCCGTGAGCACACGGGCTGTAATGTATGTATGTATGTATGTATGTATGTATGTATGTATGTATGTATGTATGTATGTATGTATGTATGTATGTATGTATGTATGTATGTATGTATGTATGTATGTATGTATGTATGTATGTATGTATGTATGTATGTATGTATGTATGTATGTATGTATGTATGTATGTATGTATGTATGTATGTATGTATGTATGTATGTATGTATGTATGTATGTATGTATGTATGTATGAGAAGGTGTGTGCATATTGCTGATCACCACTCAAGGGGCTAAGCACTCCTCCCCCCACCTTCCCTAAAACTAGAGGGCGCGAAGGAGACCTTCGCAGAGCGCTGCGCATTATTGAACTGACTCAACGAAGCCTCCGCCTGCGGGTCTGGTAAGGATGTAAAAAAACAAAAACACGAACACAATTTCAAGTTTTCTTTTCCCTTTAGACATCAACTGTTCAGATGACAACCATTTAAACTGTTCGTAAAGTGTCACGTCAGGAATTTGTGACTCGTATACAACATAAGGTATCTGGGCATAGGCGTGCGCAGGGTTCCCCATCAGGGGGGGGCGAAGGTTCATCACAGCGCCCCCCCCCTACTAAGTCAATGTACGTGGCAGATTTTGCGCCCCCCCCCCGCTCCTCTTAGGTGACTAGGGGGGTCAATGTATGGGTCAGATTTCGCGCCCCCCCTTAGGTGATTAGGGCCGCCCCCCTGCCCCCCCCCCCCCTGTGCGCACGCCTATGTATCTGGGTGCTTTATACGTTCTGGACAGAGTGTATGGTCTCTCTATTCGTACATGTAGCAGAAGCACACTTCACCGGTGATATTTCTAACCATCGGTTATGCAGGAACTTCTTAGCACCAGTGATGGCTTTCTGGAGCCTAATCCAAGAAAAAACTTCGGATATTGGGGAGCTCCAGACGTGCACTACCACTCTGTATTCCACGTTACACATTGTGCAGTGTGCTGTACCCGTTTTTAGTTGACGTGCAATGGTATTTGTGGGTAAGATAAAAGCAAATCCAGGTTAACGTGCGGGCCACAAATGCCGATGTACTTTCAGGGGCGTTTAAATTGCATTATGAGTAGGGCGTCTACGCTTCACGAAAAGGAAAACAAAACAAAACAAAACGGTACAAAAAAATAAAAAGAAGGGGGCTGCGGGAGAGCGAGCTTTTTTTTTTTTTTTGCGAGAAGTGCTGCATACGAAGACACAAGCGAAATGAAACCAATACAAAAGGTTCATAAAGTCGAGTACAATCTGGCATAATTGAATGGCCTAAAAACTGACATTCATTCCACATTTCTAAGAATACCAGAAGATATACAGCCAACCACATACTAAGCGTCGTTTTCATATTCCAGGAATGCGTTGTGTATAGGAAAGCTGATAATGTGTGTGCGCCCATTTTAACTCGAGGATCAGACCCGGACTGGCCGTGCAAATCTACGCGAGAGGCGCCATCAGATCAGTGACAGGATGGAATTCGCTCGCTATACAACTGAACGCCCGACAAACCACTTGCTACACATGCGCCGATTTTTAGGGAGAATTGGAAAGCGGCACATGGCGTGCCGGTGTTGGGTCGAAACGCTAGACGGCAGCGTGAAGGAAGAACCGACCGTGTGGCAGCATTAATCACGATAGAGTGAACTAGAATTGCTTTCAGGCAAGACAGTTTCTAGTAAGACCAATCATGACACCTACGTACCCCGTCTCCCGCTTAGAAGCAGTTAAGTCGATGAATCTGTTGCACGAAAAAAGGTGCAAGCCATCTATCGGATATAGTGCAGCGTTGAAGTCTTAGGTCACTCTGATCACGGGCCGCATTATAAAACGCCACTTTATAAAACCACAGAGAAGTTTGCCGGTACATAGAGTGTGCGAAGATGCCGGTGCAGATAGCTATGCTACTGTGTACATGGAATACTGTTTGAGCGCAGTGCAGCGAATGATCTTTCATTATAGAGTTTGATTATATATAGGGCAAATCCGAGTTTTTTTTTGAGGAACGGCAAACGGGCCCTGTTTAGGAAAAAGCAGTATCCGAATTAGAAAAGCCAAAATGACGAATTTGATGGTACTAACGAAAACAAATGATACAGTCAAGAATTTCTCGTCGGTCCCGACGTCTTGATTTTTCGACATTACGACAGAACGCCTTTAAAGCGATGTAATTAAATGCGAGCCGGTGGTATACGAGGAGGAGAGCTGCCCACCCCGCTACAAATGTAGATGTAGAGCCTCGTGAGTCAGTGACACACACTAACTCTGCAGGATTGGCCAAGAACCGGGTATGGTTAAAAATAAGATAAGCATTGACGCCACATCGCTTTCTTCTTTCTCTTCCTTTCTCGCTGCGCGCGGCTGGTGTGACGCGTTTCCGGCAATGGTTCGCGTTCTGTATACATTTCGCGGGAATCCTCGAGTCGGTTGTGTGACGTGCACAAGTGGCAACATGTCTCTGAGCTGGCTGGTAGGCGGCTTGTGTCGAGGAGCACGCGCGGGCTTTCTTTGCAATAAGCAGCTGTTTTGACGACGTAACAGCAGTGTAGCGCTTTGCAGACAGTGTCATTACCGCGAATGTTTGCTTGCAACGCACGAACTTGGTGAGGGGTTGCCTTTAGAGACACAAGAGCGAAATGGCCGCCTCAAGAAGCACAGCTCTAAGATGAACAACTCAGCGAATAGCCTTCTTACGAATAACTACAGCACTTGTTGATGTCAGTCACAGTTTCAACAAGCCGGTTTGACCCCCCCCCCCCCCACATCGAAAAATAAATAAATAAAGAGACAGGCAAGTAAGGGAGACTGTTCAGGCTGAAACGATAGATAGGCGAACCACACGACGTATCAGCTCGTTATATGTGAAGAAAACTTGCGTTCCATCCGGCAATATCGGATGACTCTGAAATTCATCGCTGTGTGAAATGCGCACTGACTCTGACCTCGATTGATATCGATGGCTTGATGGGGAAGAAATAGGAACAAAGATTAAAGGAGGACATTTTAACAACTTGTGGTTTGCAGATGACAGTGTGCTCTTGAGCAATGATATTGACGAATTAAAAAAAAAGGTTCAGGACATCAACAGTGTCAAAGTAGGATTGAATATAAATATGCAAGAGACAAAGGTAATGCTCAGTGACGAAAGGACAATAATCCACGGTTGGCAGGCGGGCCATAGAATCTGTGCAAGGGTATTTTTAAATGAAAACTGGAAAGCGCAGCTTTTAGAAGGGACAAAGGAAAATACACTGAAGAGGTCTATAGAACACCAGGTAGGGGACGAAACTGACCTTGGCGTCTGGATAGCACAGCAGAACGAAAGACGACCGTGACAAGTGCACGCGTTCTACCCGAACTGTTTGGCGGTTCCTTCAAGGTCGGTCTCATGGAAGACTTCCGTGACGGAAGCGAACACATCTCCAAGGAGCCATTGCGACTGTCTCCGCCGGCAAAAGTTAGTAATATTTGTGCGCTTGTTTCCTTTCCTTGGTGGTGAGCTGTGCTCTACAGCCTCAGGGAAGGGATGACAGTTGTAATGAAAAAGCGGCAAAGTTTCTCCGCACTTCTTTCGTTAACATCGGGTTGCGATGAGGCTTCTGCTCGGAGAAGCCGCTCAACGGCGCCCCTTTCCGCTGTTTTGAAATAAGACGTCCGAACCTTGTTTCAATGTCCACATTTCACGTATTACAGCTTTTTGTATTCTTTTTCAGTTATACTGCTTGCATTATTCACCGTTTCATATTGTTTTATTGTGTATATTTTGTTTTCATTTAGTATATATAGATATATTTTTAATGTTCTGCTGCAAACGTGTTTAGTTTATACTTTCGATTATTGCTTATGTTGCCTCTAACACTGTTTTACCACAATTTGCTCTTAACAGGAGGTCCCGATACAGTCTTCGACTTTGGGACCTCCTTTTGTATACTAAACACATGTAATATTCTTGTATTCGTATCAATAAAAAATCTGAATCTGAATCTGAACCTCGCTGTTGAAGGAACACCACTTCTATACAGGTGAAGGCAACTTCGGCGATGTCGCAATAGTCGTCACAAATAAAGGCTCGAAAAGACAGCCGATAGAAACAGTTAGAGGCGCCAAATAACACACAGACTCTATAGGTTGGACATGTACAAGCACCCTGTGACATAATTGCGTTCACGGAGGGCAGTTGCTCCGTTTGGAACTTTTCTCGATTGACGTTGAAGAACTATGTTATTCTCTACCCAGCAGGCTGTGCGGCCTTGCATAAGGTAAAAAAAAATAATGGGGATGGGGAAATTTCAATAAGAAGCCTTTTACCACATGTGCAATGTTATTTTGGGGCAACCTTGGTCTCTTTTCGAGATGATCTGGTTTTGCGGAAGAAAGGCATACATGTTGGGTCATGTGTGAGGCCTGTGTTATGCAATACTTTCCTTGCTAAAAGACAAGGTTTTGCAGGTGTTTAGCTATGCGGTTGAGTGTTTAGTTGCGTTGAAGAAGCAACACGAGGAGGCCGTTAATGAGTGCGTTACGGCCGTTCTAGACACTTGTAAAATATTCGGACAAGGCCTCAAGTTTACCTGCGAGTTCCCCTAGTTTTGACAAAAATTACGCTTCTTGAAAATCATGTGTGTTGGATAATCTCCGCCCAGTCAAGAACTGTAAAAAGAGCTCTTTCCGCTACAAGCTTGCAGTCGGCACTAATTCCTAGGTTGTGTCACCATAAAAATTAACAAAAGCTTCGATTTGTTTGTACACTTGTGTCAGCGGGCTTCCTAGCTTCCCTGTTAACTTCGACAGCCGAAGCTTCTTTAAATGAAGTTTCTTGTTCGAAAAACAGTGAAAAGTAAAACGTACCCTGTTCTCATTCTGTACGTTCACAGAGTGACTCATTCGTTAAAGAATGTGTCGTCAAGGTACATTATCCTGGTCGTGTTTTCGGCCCCCGCGTAATCTGTCTCGTATTTGTGCCCGCACGTCAGCAATAAGAAGTCCCGCGCGTGTCATGAATTAAGTGTGCAGAAACGTTCTTTCGGGGTCGTTTACATGTTTCCTTTAATTAAGGTTTACATCGGTCAAACTAGCTGGTGCGTAAATGATCACTCGCGAGGTAGCACGTTGTCAAATAAGAATTGGATGGGCTGGCACTTGCCGTAATGATCGCAAAACGTGCACGTGTGAAACCTTGATGGTGGACACACACAGTAAAGTAAAGATACCGTGGCACGTGAACTTGCGGAGGCTTCGTGTATAAGAAAACTTGGTGAGCAATATGTATTAGCGTCCCCTTCGTTGTCACCTTACGAGAATGAGTTTACTTTTCTTGGTGATAGTACGCGACAAGCTCCATGTCAGTTTGATGTTAAGTCATCCACATAGGTCGGCAGAAAATGTGGAGCTCACTCAGACTCACTCACGAAACATATCTTACCTTTAGAGCTCACTCGGACTCAGACTCACCAAAGTTTTCCTCATCCGGAATCACTCGGACTCAGATTCACTATAAGTTTTCTCAACCGGACTCACTCGGACTCAGACTCACCAAAATATAATTCACTCGAACTCACTCAGACTCAGACTCGCGGCTCGATCTGAGTCTGAGTGAGTCGACTCATGAGTCCGTTAGCCTATTATTAGCCTTTTTCTACCATAATGTCAAGGCTCTTTAACGCCAATATCTCGCATAGTCGGTGCGCTACTTAGCACCTTTTAATTTCGTACTTTCAAATAAGAGTTGTCTGAGTTTGCAGTTCAATAAGGACCTTTTTATTGAAAGAGATGACTCACACGAGATATTTTTATCAGTAACTTCCCGTGAAAAAGTTTACAGGGGGGGGAGGGGGAGGTCAAGGCACCTCCTCCCCCTCCCCCTTCTCAACTCACCCCTCTGATCAATAAATATTGAGCTGACGTATGAACGGTAGCCCGTTGAAGTATGTGGGACTATACGTGAGTATAAACGCGAGCCGACATAAGGCTGATAGTAATGCTGAAGTTGAGTAGATAGGACCATAATTCGGCAAAAAATATGGAGCTCACTCAGACTCACTCAAAAAATATATTTTGCCCTCAGGGCTCACTCGGACTCAGACTCACCAAAATTTTCCTCAACCGGACTCACTCGGACTCAGGCTCACCAAAATTTTTCCCAACAGAACTCACTCGGACTCATACTCACAAAAACTTTACTCACCCGGACTCACTCAGACTCAGACTCACGTCTCGATATGAGTCTGAGTGAGTCTGAGTGAGTCGACTCATGAGTGAGTTTGCCGACCTGTGGTCATCCATGATGTCCTTGCGGGCATGCGTGATGTTGTAACCGGCAAAGCGTCGGAAAAATGAAATTCAGTTGCAAGTGCCCGCTTGTCCGAGTCCTGCCAAGGCTGCGTGCTATTTTGCGCCTTTGACCGTTTCGAGCCATATACCAACGAGCCCCATAAGCAGACGCTACTCGTGACGGTGAGAAAGCTGTTCTAATATGAATGGTGTGCTGTACGCAAACATTAATACCCAATGTTATGCAATGCGCTTAGTAATTCGTAGAAAACATTATGCTCATTCCTTTATTAGAAGCCTTTGGTTTTATTTATAGGCCCTCGAATGTTCCTTGAGTGAATTTAGGTGTGAAGCCCTATATAAGTCCAAAATGAAACATTGGAAAGGGTAGAACTGTCTCCGGTAACTTCGGAACAACAGTCGATGGTGCTCGTATTCAATATAAATTTATGGGTTCACGTTGCGAACCTAACTTGCTGAACATCGGACAGCTTGTTGACGGCAGTGGAGCCCGCAGCGAAGGCATGGTGGCTTTACTGCTGAGCACGGGAACGTGGCTTCGCTTCGCGGCTGCGAGGACCCCTTTCATATGCAGCCTGCTTTGAAAATCAATCAACTAATCACTCAGTGATTGACGCGTTGAAGATATATCGTGTCACATGTTGCTTACACATGTGTAGTATGCCATTGTGTGTGTATGAAAGGGCATTGCGATATTGAAAGGGAGTCGCCTGCACCGCTTGCATCCGAACTTCACAACCTGATTTTTCAAAACTTCGGTACTATTCATTCGTTAGGACAAAAGTCGCCAGGAATGACGAGTTCACTGCATGGTCCTCATGGCGGGGACAATTCAAGGTGGCAGCAGGCGGCATCCAGAGGGAACGAAAAAGTAAAGATAGCAAAGTCGGCGCTTCTCTAACATATTCTGGCCAGGGGCGTAGCCAAGGGGGGGGGGGGGGGGTTCAACCCCCCCCCCGAAATTTTTCAGTTTTGCTTGCGTATATATACACGCACACATACAAACGCACGCACGAACATACATAAAGTATGGTTGAACCCCCCCCCCCCCGAAAAAAATTTCTGGCTACGCCCCTGATTCTGGCAGACACATTCTGGTGTTTATTAAATCGTAACGTCGTTTGAGGTAGACTTTTTTTCAAGCACTTGCATTAGGCCTCGCAAGTTAGCGTTGTAGGTGTGACCGCAAAAAACCCCGGCGCCCGCAGGTGTACAGCAGTGAGGTTGTACACAAACCAGGCCCTCGAAGGTGCGCCGGTCACGTGTGTATTTAGTAATAATATCTGGGGTTTAACGTCCCCAAACCACGATATGATTATGAGGGACGTACGCCGTAGTGGTGGGCTCCGGAAATTTCGACCACCTGGGGTTCTTTATCGTGCACCTAAATCTAAGTACACGGGCCTCGAACATTTTCGCCTCCATCGAAAATGCAGCCGCCGCGGCAAGGATTCGATCCCGCGACCTTCGGGTCAGCAGTCGAGCGCCTTAACTACATAGACCACCGTGGCGGGGCACATGCCTATTTGTATGCGGCGTTTCCCAATAACTGATGCTCTCTCGATCCTGGGCTTGTCGGCGGTCAGCCATTTCTGATACGGCAATCTGATCCTTTATCGAGGTTATCAAGGCTGCTTGTCATTTCACGTTGCCACATTTCATTGTTTCCTGGATATGAATGCATGACCGTCGTTGTTGCCTGTAGCAACTGAACTGCTGCGCTGCTAAACACGGGGATGGCGGTTACATTCCCGGCATTTAGGAAGGAAACATTGTACAATACGATAGAAAGAAGGAAAGAAAAGTATTATACGTAAGGCAGGCACACGCCAAGCTTCGCTTGCCCCCATTTTGCCGATAGGGCTCCTGAATTGTTTAATACCATGACACCGTCGTTCGATCGAGGCTGGTTGACAACGAATAAATAGTACACTATGCGAAGAACAGTAATAACAAGAAAAAACTACGAAGGTGAACCAAAACTTGCGTAAGGAAACAAACAGCGCGATGGCATGCATAAGATGCTCGAGTGCGTTTGGTAATCAATATAATAGGGCGTGTCACAGTAATTGTTCGTCACGCAATATAGAGATAAAAGATCGATTGCGGCAGTCGGCGCTATTCTGCACACTAGAGCACTGCACGGGCTCGGGCCTAGCCAAAAACTCGGGCCCGGCCCGGCCTGGCCCGTGGGCCGGGCCGGGTCGAGTAAAGTAGTTTTCATGCGGACCCGGGCCGGGCTCGGGCCTCAAGTTCCGGGCTTAGTGCCGGGCCCGGGTTTCAGTTGGCGGGTTCAGGTCGGGCCAGGCTTGGATTTTGCTCAGTTCTTAAGAGTGTTCCACGTATGTTGTGCGTATACATATAAGTTACACAAGTTGTATCTCGAAGAAACGCCTTTTTTTTTTATGAGGGACGGTACTGAACTTGGCTTCTTGCATATGGGGCTACTTGATAGACTAGACGCTTATACATTTAACATCTCACTATTTATTTATTTATGCATGTTACCCTACAGACCCCAGAGGAGCATTGAGTAGGGCGGGGGGGGGGGGGGGGGTACAGAAAAATCACAATAAATAAATAAAGCATAAAAAGAAACTGTGTCGAAGAAGAAAACAAAGAAAAATGTACAATGGAGGGGAAAAGAACAAACAATATACACAAACGCGGTAAAATACAAAATGAAGAAAAAAAAACATCTTTATAAAAAAATCAAGAAAACATATAAACTTGCAATTGCTCACGAAATTTGGCAGGATCTCTCAAAGTAACAATTTCATCAGGAAGGCTATTCCAAAGTGCGATGGCGCGCAGCAGTGCAGAATTATTGAATGACTGTGTGTTGCCGAAGATGCGTCTGAAACTGAGATGATTATGAAGTCGACTAGATGTGCGCGAAGGAATGTCAAGCGAGAGACGACTGGTCCACGAGTTGTAGTAGTACTTATGGAGGAGGCATAGACGAGTGACAGAGCGGCAGGAATCCAAGTTAGTAAGGACAATATCGCGTTTGATTTGGGTGACGCTGGAATGGCGATTATACTTTCAAGTTATGAAGCGGGCTGCACGATTTTGGATGGATTCTAGTTTATCTATTAGGTATTGTTGATGAGGAGAGCAGATCGACGAAGCGTATTCCAACTGAGGGCGTACAAACGTTTGATAGGCCTGTTGCCGAATGGTAGATGGGGAATGATGCAGATTCCGGCGCGAGAATCCCAGAGTTCTGTTTGCTTTCGCGCATATCTTCTCGATGTGAGTACACCAGGCAAGATTAGTACAAAGATGAACACCAAGGTATTTGTAAGTAGATAAACGGGGAACTTCAGCTGAACAGACCGAAGGCGGGGCGGCAAAGCGGTCAAGCGGGCTTTTCAAGGCGGCGAGGCGGCGAGCGCGCGTGCCTGTTCAGACCGCATGGCTTTCTTGGCTGCCCGCGCGGCCGAGGAGGCGGGGCTTCTCGCGCTTTAGCGCACGTGTCGCTATCACGTGGCACGGCTTCTCCCAAAGAGACACCCGCACCACCGCCGCGCCACCGCCGCGGCGCGATCTGATTGGCTGCGGCAAAGCGGCGAGTAGCGGTGAGCGGCAAAAAATTGGTCCGAGAGCGATCGGCCCTGCCGCCTCGTTTTCCGCCCCGCTTTCGCCGCCTGGAGAGGAGGTTTTGCCGCTTTCCGCCTCACCGCTCTGCCGCTTTGGCCGCCCCGCCTTCGGTGTGAATGAGCCTTTAAGGAGAGTTAAAAACCGAACGGGTGAAAGAAAGTACGCAGCATTTAGATTTGTTAAGCGTCATTTGGCAACGGTCACACCACTGATTTATTAAGTCAAGGCCTTTTTGTAAACTTACGTGGTCTTCTTCACTGTTAATAGTTCTATACACTATGCAGTCATCCGCAAAAAGACGAATTGCGGAAGAATTGTTGCAAGGCAAATCATTAATATAAATCAGAAAAAGAAGAGGGCCTAACACACTACCCTGGGGCACACCTGAGGAAACAAATGAAGTAGACGAGCTGAAGTTATTGACAAATGTAAACTGCTGTCGATTGGATAAGAAATTTCGAAGCCAAGACGATGTTGATGAGTCGAGTCTAAGTGCAGATAGTTTAGCTATTAGGCGACAATGGGCAACTCTGTCTAATGCTTTCGCATAGTCAAGAAAAATGCAGTCAATAATTTTATTATTATTCATGCCGTTAGGTAAATCAGACGTAAATTTTAATAGTTGAGTATCACAAGATAACGCTTTCCGAAAACCATGCTGATTTAGAGAGAAGTTATTTGACTCAAGATGGCTGCATATATGT
Source organism: Rhipicephalus sanguineus (assembly GCF_013339695.2). Taxonomy (NCBI): domain Eukaryota; kingdom Metazoa; phylum Arthropoda; class Arachnida; order Ixodida; family Ixodidae; genus Rhipicephalus; species Rhipicephalus sanguineus. Next base: position 262,769,258 of record NC_051176.1, read on the forward strand.
GAGGTGATGATGTGTTCAAGGAGCTTGCAACATATGCATGTTAGCGAAATGGGGTGGTAGGCGTCTCTCATAATCATATCGTGGTTTTGGGACGTTAAACCCCAGATATTATTATTGAAATGGGGTGGTAGTTACCGAGTGAGTGTTTGTTACCATCTTTAAATATCGGAATAACCTTTTCTATCTTCCAGTCAGTAGGAAGTTGACCAGTAGATAAAGACTGTTGAAAAATGTGGCATAAATAATAATAATATCTGGGGTTTAACGTCCCAAAACCAAAATGTGGCATAAAGTTTGACTGGACAAAGCGGATGTGTTTTTAAGTACCTTGGAATTAATATTGTCAACACCACACGATGTAGGCACCTTTAGACCGTGTGTAAGTTTAGATATGCCTTCAACAGTAACACTGATAGGAGACATGAGGCAGTACTCAAGATCAGAGACGCAGGGAACCGAAGAAAAGTCTTCATTAGTAAAAACCGAGCAAACAAACGAATTGAAGAAAACGTTGATATTTGCTTCTTAAGCCGTCTTGCTGTCGAATCCATGTTCGGGCAACACCTGCGTTATTGGCTCGGGCCCCTGTCGGGCCCGATCTGTGGTCGGGCCGGGCCGGGCCTGGCCCGGTTGGTGAAATTTTTTCTCGTGTGCGGGCCGGGCCCGGGTGTCGCTTTTGAGTTACCGGGCCGGGTGCGGGCGGGTAAACTTCAACGAGTGCCGGGCTCGGGCCGGGCCCGGGCTGAGAATCACGGCCCTTGCAGTGCTCTACTGCACACCACATTCAGCTTATTAAATCACCTTGCAAGTTGCCATCTAAGGTTGCCATCTAAGGTTCTGCTGTTGAAGAACACGGCCGCATAATTTCATCAATGATATTCATTAATCGAGAAATACAGGTGACTGTTACTGCAGGCGCGGATCCAGGCTTTTTTTTTAATGGCGTGTGTGGTTGTCGGGAGGGGGGGGGGGGGGAGGGGAGCCTCACTTTAAGATGGGGATTGGTGATGACAATGATTGCAAGGATGCTGACGAGCAATGATAATGACAATAACAACAAATATATTCGCGTCACAGTAAACGTTATAACGACACAGCAACAGCCGGGAAGCAGCCGCGTAAAAGTCTGCAAAATTTTTTGTAGCCTGTGCTATTGTACAGTGAATTAGAAAAATACTAGTAGCTTATTTCGAGTGACTCTTCACCCATCGTTATCCATCGTGTAAGCAGCATCTGAAAACAATCGAGCTTAGAGCGCGTGATCACGCTCTCTGCTACATGCGATATCTAAAGGGACACAATTCAAAGTCCTTATATAGCGATAAACGAGTACTTTAAAACAGTCTCTGTCTTAACCACTGTAAACAGCCCCTTATTATCACTGGCTATCAGCCAATGTTTCAAGAGACACAATGCGAAGTCTGCGTAGATTACTACTTTAAAGCTTTTTGTATTTGTAAGCTCAATATAGTCGTTATCAGACCCGTAGCCAAGGGAGGGGGGGGGGTCAAGGAACCCCCTCCTCCCCCCTCCTTGAAGTAGCCAGTATCAAAATATTATGTTACTACGAAGATTCATCTCAAAACTAAGTATATAAAACTATTAATAAACTAGTATTTAAAAACCAACATAATTCACATACTGCAATTTTTACGAAATAATTAGTGAAAAATATGGGCTTTCCTCATATAGTCATGACCCCCTCCCCCCCCCCTCCCCTTCTCCGGAAAAATATTCCTGGCTACGGGGCTGGTCGCTATAGATTAACGCAGAAAATGAAGGCTATTTTACGATTCAGATTTCATGCCCGAACCACAACAACGAATGTGTAATTGTGACATCATGAATTTGCCAAGATAGTCCCGTATTTAAACCTGCTTTATCAATAAGACTTCATATGCGCTGCGGCGCTGAGTATTCACAAGTTGATGAGCCCTAGAGAAGCGTTGTTTATTCTCGAACAAATAGTTATGTAGTAACGGCTGGACGCTGCGAAAATGTATACTAGCAATGGCCACAATTTACTGTATTTCGTTTCTCACTCTACCTGTTTTAAGTTACACATGTCTAATTTGCTGACACAGTATAAGCGACAACTTCTCTGTATAGTCCGATTTAAAATATACAGACAGACAGACAGACAGACAGACAGACAGACAGACAGACAGACAGACAGACAGACAGACAGACAGACAGACAGACAGACAGACAGACAGACAGACAGACAAAAACAAACAAACAAATACACTGTTCCACATATGAAATCGAGGTGCCTTGCAGGAAGATTCGCAAGAGGATGTTTGGAAGCACACAAGTTGTTCCCTTTTCTTCAAATATGTCTCTCGACAAGATAGAGGGAGAAAAAGTGAAGCATGTTGAGATTTTGGTGATTAAATTTATCGCCCGTACCAACGAGAAGCCGAAGTGCACGCAGCTTCAGTACGGTGCAGTGCGGCATGAGATTTGGCTACGGATTCACAATGCTGTTCGTTTTTAGGGCTTCTAGTCTCATTTTTAAAAAATCGCCCCGCACTTGAGAACTCGTCGCCGAAACTCTGGCGTCCGAAGTACCGGTAGCCTGATTGTAGCAGTTTGTCTTGGAGCTGTTCTCGTTGAAAAGAAAATAAACTTTAGTTTCAACCTATAACCTTGTTAATGCGGACCAAGGAGCGCGACTTCGGGTCGCAGCTTACGAGGGCCTAGAGAAAAGCAAGAGACTCGCGCCTTTTATCAAGACAAAGGGGTTTAGGGTAAAATTAAATAACGCTACCTTTCCGCTGCCTCCCTTGCTGTTGCCGGCCGACCCACGCGTCTTCTTTTTTTCTTCTTCCATATGTTTGGACAATTAAGGTGGCCTGTTTTCACGAGAACGGATTATAAATTTATGTTCCTCGCTCTTAAATTTAGGCTTATGTTGCCAAATCCAGTTTTCCTTTGCGTTCAATTAATAGTCAATGAAAGTCGGGCTAAGAGTAGCAAACAAAGCAGCTAGGTTAGCTATTAAAACATCGACGTGAGAAAGAAACGAACTTTTAAGGTGCTCAACAATACTGTGCAAATTGACCACTTACCTTGGCACGCATGGAATCGTAATAATTTTTTATTCTTACGCAATGTAAATACTGTTGTGTGACGAATGAAGAGCAAAATTGCCATGATATTATGACCAGGAAGTTTCAGAGGCACGCAGAAACAACCGTGATTTCGGCAAGGAGAAATAGTTAATAAAATTCGGCAGATCCCACGTACCGTGGGAGTCGATGTTATGCGAAGCATGCGACGGGTAGGTGACTGCGGCGTAACGTAACTTTTTTTACTTAGCGACACGCTACAAAATGACGCTGAAGATTTTAAAATTTTATACGCACGCAGACACACACACACACACACACACACACACACACACACACACACACACACACATACACACACACACACATAATATATATATATATATATATATATATATATATATATATATATATATATATATATATATATATATATATATGGAAGAGCCGCATATGAGTTATATAACCAGTTGTTTACGGTTGGGTAACGCTGCCAATGGCAACGTTTGTATTACCAACACCAGAAGCGGTAAGCTGATATGTAGTGCGTATACGTGTCCTGAGAACGCATGCACGTTTCACGAACCCGTGTGCATGTGTGCAAGAAGTTCTTGAAAGTTCTTGAACAAGGGCAACATCACCGTGATCAGTGAGCACCAGCAGTTGGTAATGACTCTTTATAGGATACGGTCGTGATCGTGGTGACGAGGAGTCCATGTGTAGTGAAGTATGTGGTATAGTAGAGCTGTTCGAATTCGTGGATGCCTCGGTCATTTCGTCGACAAATTGTCTGTCGAATGAGCCGGCGATATGTCGGAACCTGAAGCCACCCTTCGCGTTGGTGAAGTATAGGCCACGAGGCTGGTAGGGCTGGATAGTGCTACGTAGACCAACATCAGTAGATGGTGTTTGTCGTATTCGTAGACTATCTGGGGGTATGTGGCCTACGCAGCCTAGTCTACAAAGCGGCTGTCAATCAATCTGGCATCTTCCTCGGTCAGCATAAGGCCATCGCCCAGCCTCGTAAGAAATGAAGAGGACACTGCGTCGTTCTGGTGGACGAAGTGCACCTTACGCTGCGGTGATGTGGATATCATATGCAACTTTCGTTAATGTACTCCTCCGGGGTCGAGCAATGCTTCAATATAGCTTGCTGAAGCATAGAAATACAAACGTAATGTTTATTAGACTGCTATAAAAGTGGAGCCAACACTGGAACTACAGACGTTAATCTGATATCACGCCTGTATCGTAGGAGTACATATCGTAGGAGTATCATGTTGTGTTTATTGCTTTCTTGTAAAATTAGATAGCCAGCACCACAACCACAATTGATGTTGCACCGATATTACGCCTGCGTAGGCTGTTTTTCCAAACCAGTTTATAGACCTGGCGTGGCTCAGTGGTAGGATACCTGATTGCCACGCAGAATGCTTGGGTTCGATTCCTGCTGGGTTTCTAATTTTAATTCTTTCCATTCGTTGAATCAACGCTGCCGATGTTGGCTTTCCTTAACGCTCTAGCATTTAAGTTATAAATGTCTGTTCTCGCCGTTCCTGGGCAGATATAAACTGTCAATCACCTGTGGCGCATACCCGTACACCGCGGCCCGTGGTAAACGGGTATGTGCCACACGTGTCTAGTGGAAAGGGTTTGACGACGTACGCGACAGGATTTTAACGTTATTCATGTCATGACCCGGCAATCATATTCGTCAAATCCTCTTACCCTCCCATGCAAATTTTGGTCTACACCAAGTTGAGGAGGCGATCATGAGAGCACCCAGACGTAGGCGGCTAGATAGATAGATAGATACGTAGATAGAAACGCTCAAGGTGCCAGAGGTTCGCTAAGAAATGCTTCGCATTTAATAATTGCTGGGGTTTTAAGTGTCAAAACTGCGATATGATTATAAGGGACGCCGTAGTGGAGGGCTCCGGAAATTTCGACCACCTGGGGTTCTTTAACCTGCACCTAAATCTAAACGCACGGGCCTCAAGCATTTTCGCCTCGATCGAACCCGCGAACTTCGGGTCAGCAGCCGAGCACCGTAACAACTGCACCACCGGCGAAAACAACGGCGCCTGAGGGCGAAAATAGCAATTGCGCTAGTTTACGACATGCTCAAATGACGTCATATTTCGGCACGTCATGCCTCGGAAAAGTAGCTGAACATGCCATTCATAACCGAATTAGCGAGCACATTGAGGACGAAGGCCTCTTTCGCCACAACATGGTGGGCTTCCGGAAATCTGTCCACACAAGACGCTATGCTCCTCATTAAGAGTGCCATAACTGACAGCACATCTCTGGACATCAAAGGGATACTGGCGCTCGACCTCACAAAAGCCTTTGACACGGTGAGGCATGAGCATATTCTGAATGAAATTTCCAACTTGAGCCTTGGCGAAAAGTTTCACACCTTTGTTAAGTCTTTTCTGGCAGATAGAAAGGCTACAGGTCATATTGGCCAAATCAAGAGCAAAGAATACACACTGGGTAACATTGGCACACCGCAAGGGTCGGTGTTGTCCCCGCTTTTATTTAATATTGCAATGCACAACCTATCCAAGCGGCTCGCCGACGTTCCGGGAATCGGCCACGTAATATACGCGGACGACATCACCATATGGTCGGCGGAGGGCCCTCTTGGCAAGCTGGAGGGAAACCTACAACGGGCACTCGACGTCACGGAAGACTTTCTGGCTAGCACGGGGCTACAGCTGTCACCTAGCAAGTCCGAACTCCTCCTCCACAAGCGTTTCCCGAGACGGGGGCCGGAGATCGACGGGGCGTCTATTTGCCTGCGGTCCAAAAGCGCAAAAACAATCCCCATCTGTGACTCAATCAAGGTTCTTGGCATGACAATTGGAAAGTACAGCAATAACAACACTGAGGCACTCAGACGTATCGAGAAGAGTACTCACAGCTTCACCAGGGTCATCTCCAGAGTTGCCAACAGGAGGAAGGGGCTTAAAGAGGACAATCTCATGAAAGCCTTCCATGCCTTCCTTATCAGCCACATTATCTACGCTGCCCCTTTCTTGAAAATGAAGAAGATGGAGCTCAATAAAATTGACGCCCTTATCAGGACAGGGGTTAAACGGGTTCTTAATCTTCCAAAAAGCACCAACACGGAGCGGCTATTGCAGCTCGGACTGCACAACACAGCAACGGAGCTCTTTGAAGCTCAACGAACAGCTCAAATTTGCCGAGCAGGCACCAGGATCCTCCTGGAGACAGGGCTGCAACCCCTGTTCATGCCCCCCGAGAAAAACAAGATCTCCTCGGCGATAAGAGGGGCCATATGTGTCGACCCGGTCCCCAGGAACATCCATCCCGTACACAATGAAGGGCGAAGAAAAGCAAGAGCCGAGACCATCCTGGGGAAGATCGATTCCAGCTCAACCGCCCTCTTTGTTGATGCAGCCAAATACTGGAAGAAGGATGCGTATGTCGTCACAGTCGTCAATGCCAAGGGATCACTACTTAACGCGGCCACGGTGGTCACCGGCTTCACTCACGAAGCCGAGGAACTGGCTATCGCGGTAGCTCTGCAAGAACGAAGAAGGGACGTCACCATATTTTCAGACTCACGAACTGCCATCAGGTCATTTTCATCCGGCTTCGTCTCCGCCGCAGCCGCAAGCATTGTTAATAAGATGACTGCTGAGGCTAACGAAGGGGAAGATCCCCTAACGCACATCATATGGTTCCCGGCCCACATGGGTGACATCTCATCCTCCCCAACCGGCAACCCTAACGAGAGGGCTCACCAGCTAGCGCGTGAACTAGCTACCCGCGGCGGTGACCGGCCATCTCAGACGGGACGGGAACGGGGATGCATGGACTTCGAGGATCCATTAATATCGTTCCGCGAGATCGCCTCAGCTCACAACTAGGGCGCAGGCTCTTCCCCCCTCCACACCCTAAATTGAATAAAGCGCAAGCGGTCACACTACGACAACTACAGACAAAAACGTACATCATTCCAGCCATGCTAAACAGAATCGATCCAGACTTTTCACCTCACTGTCAGCACTGTAATCACGAGCACTGCAATTTCGAACACATGCTCTGGCTGTGCCCCTTTAATTCGGGGTCAGGATTATCGGACAAACCCTCCTGGGAGACTGCCATGCGCAGCATGGAACTCAACAAACAACTCCTGGCAGTCCAGAGGGCCCGGGACATCGCCGAGAGGCTCCAGCTTCCGGCACCTTCCTGGGTGGAGCCACCTGGCTGAGCTAGCGGGACCTCCAGTCGCGTTCAGCTTCTGCCACTTTTAGACCACAATAAAGTTCTGACTCACTCACTGGGCTAGTTGGTGTTTAGACATGGGAACCATCGTTAAAAGCGCAACACCAATTGCGCCTGTGCTCCGTCTGGTCTTCGCTTGTGTTGTGTGGTGTTGCTCTTTTAAGGATTACTTGTTGAGGTAAAGAATTCGACTTTTTACTGCAATCAAGGGTGTCCCAGAACCCTCACAACGTTGTCAGCTTACACGCTGAATGCCGAATCAACAATTCAAATGTACAGCGGCTGCTTGTGCTTCAGTATACACCAGGGGTCTCAAACTCATCTCAGCTAGCGGGCCGCCGAAATTTAGTCCCGCAAGGTACGGGACAGTGAAGAAGGTGGAAGCGACGGGGAGGGGGGGTGAACAAAACGCTACATAATGCTGTGTCACATGAAAGAACGCATTTCCCGTACCTCATGTATATGGATCATTTATGAAGGGGATTTGGCGTCAGGATTGGAGAAACATATCGATACTGATCTCCAGAATGACTCAAATCTGGACGCCGATTCTCAAATATAGAGATCTTGCTCCACGGTTGTTTCAACACATGGTGATCCCATGGGGTGCCTAAGGAAAAAAAAATGTTCATACCAGTCCCGTCTCTGTAGCTTACCTGAACACAGCGTAATTAATTGCGATAGGCGAGTAAATAATGCGAGTACCATTTAGCAAAATCGCAAAGACTTTATTCCTCGTGAAGCCGCGGGCCGCGTGTTTGAAACCCCTGGTATACACTCATGCACGTCGCAGTATAGCGCGATGTGCGAGTCGCTATCAAAATGTCGCACCCACGCGTATACGGACGAAGGATGTCAATGTCCAGCATGCTGAGGCCCCAAGTGACAGTGGTCGCATATGTACGTCCTGCCCAGTGGCGTAGCCAGTGGGTGGCACAGCGGGCCCGTACCCCCCCCCCCCCTCGGAATTTTTTTGCCATGGGATACAGAGCGCAACGACATCTGCCTGCCCGGCCCCCTCATCATACGTAAGAAATGCCCCCCCCCCCCCCAAAAAAAAAAAAAAAAGTTCTCTTTACGCCCATGGTCCTGCCGACTGCGCGCATGCGGCAAACCAGTGCAAGGCATTAGTTCGGCAGGCGACGAATGGCGAAGTGGGGCGACCGGTTACGCGACAGGAGCATGATCGTAGCGCGCGAGGCGAACACGCCGCAAATCACGCCCGTTGGTCGAGTTTCGCGACACCCTGGACCGAAGCCCCACGCGGCGGGGTTCCGACGGGCCCTGGTGCCCATCAAGGCGGCGGCACGCGGGTGCGCTATCGGGGCCCGGCGCGCGTTATACCTTTAGGCGCGAGACGTTCCAGATGACCCGCCACCCGCGAGCACTTGACGCGGCCACACGCCGTGGCCGGTGTCGGGACGCCTCGCGTCGGTTCCTGGCGCCGATCTTGCCGTGGCCAGCTGCAGGCTATCGTCACGGCCGATCCCGCCAGGCGCGAGCTACATGGACAGGCACGCGTGGATGGAGACCGTTTTAGTTCCTAACACGATGTGCGCCGCAACCGTCTGGGCAGCTTTGCATGCGACAGCGCTATATACGTTATATTCGTGCACTGCAAATAGTCTAATTATGGCATTTAATGCGAAGCCCTTGTTTTTGCTGACAAAACTGTGGATGCCCAACGTATCTTACAGGATCGATCTAGGCTAATTTACGACCAAGATAACATCAGACTGCTTTATAGTGAGATTGATCAAGCCAAATTCGCATGTTATACCTTAGGATATTTGGATGCTAAAAGGACGGGCCGCCGCGGAGGTCCCGCTGGTTACGGTGCTCGGCTGCTGACCCGAAAGTCACGGGTTCGATTCCGGCCGTTGCAGTAGCATTTTTATGAAGGTGAAATACTAGAGGCCCGTTTACTGTGCGATGTCAGTGCGCGTTAAAGAACCCCAGGAGATCGAAATAATCGGCGTCTCTCATAGCCTGAAATCTTGCAAAGTTAATCCGCACGAAAGACGAAGACATAAGAAAACATGCACAAACAGGATCAGTGCTCAACTACCAAATGAGGGCTATTAGATACAGGTGCTCTTTCTATACTGTCACTCGTCACCAATGACGAGACGCCACTCATCTGAAACATAGCATGTGACAACAAACATGACTGCTTTCTTCTTAGAAGTCAGGGTGACAAACAAGATTCGAATACACGAAAGCGCGTGGCAATGTCAGTGAAATCATGTTAAAAGCACAAAATACTACCGCGGTGTAAACAAGTTTAGTAAGCAAAATTAGCATCGTCTTCTTTAAACGCGTCAGTGCGAGTGCTCCTCCCAAACCTGCAGTGATAAGCAAAAATTTAAAGTCACTGCAAAATCGCGGTAGGTTGAATGCGTAAACAATTGAGAGCAGGGCACCAGTGCAAGAAAACAAACAAGAAAGTGTGCAAATGCTCTGCCTTACAGCGGTTTGAAGGATGTTAGGCGAAAAGCTAGCACTGTCTACTTAAAAAAAAAAAAAAGGTTCAAGAACTGTTCAAGCATGGCTTTCAGGAACGCAAGCTCTCCTTTTGAGAGAATGATAGATGGTTCGCTAACACAGCTGTCACCAGCTTTGCTGATGTATAACGCCTCTTTTATTTCTCTTTCAAACTTGTTGTTGGCTCTCCTTGGGAAACTGCCTCTCTGAAAACTTGGTTCGCAACCACATCTGAGGCAATGATCTCCCAGGTGCCCTCCCGATTTGTTATGCACATTCAGTCTGTGCTCTCGTGTCCCGTCATTAACGCACCAGCCCGTTCGGGCGATGTATTTCCGTTCGCAGCTGAGCTAAATTTCACAAACGAACTGAGAAAGGCAGGTGGTGAAATTGTTCCCGTGCTTCTTCTTGCGCAATTCGTCAAGGGAAGGATCCGACGAAACAAGGCTGGCTATTGCAGATCTACACGAAGATGGCATCCCAGGTAACTGAGTTCTTGTGGCAACACACCAGACTGTCCTGTCAAGTTTGGAAGGATGATACTGCAACTCCGTGCAACGTTACTGTTCTTGGAAACAAGACTCTATCAGTAGAAGTAGAGCAGGTGCTGAGCAAGGAACCCAAGTTCAGCTACAAGCCTCGCAAGCAACGACATCGACATTTGACCATGGTATGCACTGTGGCAGATCGTGCGGCTGAGGATGAAAGAGGAAGACTTGTCGAAGAAGGCGTCACCTCGTTCGAGCGCACAGTGAGTCGCGAACTTCCCAAGAAACCCCGTTTTAGGAACGTCATCAATTGTCACGAAACAAATTCGGTGGATTTGTGGTGATTCTTCAAAGATTGTTTCGAGACAAGGCATTCGAAGCTGTCTAAAAGAACTTTAAGTGAATTTCTCTTGGTCCTAAAGAGCGCAAAAAGTTGGCTATTCGCAAGTTACCGGAGCTGCACTTGTATGTCCTTAAGAATGCAGCGGAAAAAAGATGACTCAGTTTTTTAAAAAACTTCTTTAGTGCTAAAATCCACAAGGCTGCTTGCACGTTCCGTGCAATAGTGTCGAAAGGCCGGTCGGGGCTAAATAACATCACTTCTTCACCGCCACCTTAGTTAGTTATCTTGTGATGATCCGTTCGGTATTGGCGGTTTAATTGTCCCTACTGGTTGAATCTCTAGAAAGCATAGAAGAAAAAGCCAGTCTGAAGGCTTTATCGATTGATATAGAAGAACTGTATTACTCAGTGCCCCACGCGGAACTTTATCGTGTAGTTAGAAGCAACATTGAAGAACTACGGGAAGTGAAAGATCAAAATGGCTCGGGTATCACCCGTGAAAACTTCTTGACATTATTGGAATTATATCTTCAATCTGCTGTTTTAACGAAAATGAATACCCTGCGCAACGTGACACTCACATAAACCGGACACAAACACGAGCGCAGTTAAGTCATTTTTGTTAAGATGCACCACCTCGCCCGACAACAAGTTCTAAAATGCCGTTGCAATCTTCGAGGACAAGCATTACGTGCAAAGAGCTTGCATATGTATCGGGACCCCTGTTGCTCCCATCCTGTGTAATACATATATATTTTTTCAGGAATTGATCAAAACGTTCTGACTAATCTCGCTGAATCAAGAGTATAGTTAAAATATTCATATACTCTGATGATTTCTTGGTTGCGCTGAAAAGAGTTCTTAATTGTGACCTTAAAATGCATTGATTGTGTGATCGGTACTTTTAAGTTTTATGACAGTGAATTATGTTTCACTTGTGAAAAAAAAAACCCAGCGTCATCCAGTTTCTAGATATACGACATTTTCATGAAGCCCGTGTCTGCTGGGTGTACAACCGGCGTTCCGCAGAAGGGTTGCTCCTTTACGATAGCGCGCATTCGAAAACTATTAAAAGAGGGATCGGCTTGACTTGTCTCGGCGCATCGTTAAAGAAGTCTTGTTTGCATCGTGTGCAAAAAGGTCTTTCCTCCCAAAGATGTGGTTGCGAACCATATTTTCCGAGCAGCAGATTTCTAAGGAGAGCTAACAACAAATTAGAAAGAGAAATAATACAGGCGTTTTTCATCAGCATAGCTGGTGGCAACTGAGTTAGCGAACCGCCCATCATTCTCTCAAAAGACGAGCTTGCGTTCTTGGAAGGCTATATGTTCGAGCAGTTTTTAAGTCTTTTTTTTTATGTAGACAGTGATAGCTTTTTGCCTAATGGCCTCTCAAGCTTCTATAAGACGGAGCATTCGCACAATTTTTTGTTTCTTTTCTTTCACTGGCTCCCTGCTCGAACTTGCATGCCCATTCAAGCTACCGCGATTCTGCAGTCACCTTGAAATTGTTTATCGTCGCAGATTTGGGAGGAGCACGCGCACAGCAGGCGTTTTAACGAGACGATACTAATTTTGCTTACTGAATTTGTTTACACAGTGATAAGATTTTGTGTTTCAACGTGATTTCACCGACATTGCCACGCGCTTTCGTGTAGTTGACTCTCGTTTGTTACCCTGACCTCTGTTACCGCCGCGGTGGTCTTGTGGTTATGGTGTTCGACTGATGACCCGAAGGTCGCGGGATCGAATCCCGGCCGCGGCGGCCGCATTTCGATGGAGGCGAAATCCTAAAGGCCCGTGTACTTAGATTTAGGTGCACGTTTAAGAACACCAGACGGTCCAAATTTCTGGAGCCCTCCACTAAGGCATTCCTCATAATCCTATCGTGGTTTCGGGACGTAGGACTCCAAAAATTATTATTACCCTGACTTCTATTTTGAAGATAGCAGTCAGATTTGTTGTTACATGCCATGTTTAAGTGATGGGGGCTAGCGAAAGTGTAAAGAAAAGCACCTTTATCGTTTGAACAGTTTGTAGTTCAGTACTGGTCCTGTGTGTGCGTGTTTTATTATGTCTTCGTCTTTCGTGTTGATTAACTTTGCAAGATTTGAGGCCCGTGTGCTTAGATTTAGGTGCACGTTAAAGAACCCCAGGTGGTCGCAATTTCCGGAGCCTTCCACTACGGCGTCCCTCATAATCATATCGTGGTTTTGGGACGTAACACTCTAGCAATTATTATTATTATTATTATTATTATTATTATTATTATTATTATTATTATTATTATTATTATTATTATTATTATTATTATTATTAACTTTGCAAGATGTCGCACCAACTTGCCGAGATGCACTCCTAAGCCTGAGTCGCTTTGGGACAATAAACCCCACAAAGCAACGAACCAACGAGCTAAAAGAAGGCTTAACGTCTAATCGCGTTGGATAGAATGCTGCGCCTAGAAAGTAAATTGATAATAAAAAGTCTTGATATGTCCACGCTGATAGTATACATATATGCTGCAGGTGATTCAATTCACGCCTTTATAAATTTTATTTTGCCGTGTCCTTTCGAGAAAGAGCAAGAGTGCATAAAGAGCAGCAATGAATATGTGAACCGTTGGCCTTCGTGCTGCGGAAATTCTTTTTTTTTATCGTTCTGGTGGCAGATGCGGAAGTGTAAATCAATAAGATTATTCCAAAAAGATGCAACTGCCGATGAAGTCCCAGAAATACGGTTGTCCTATCTGCATAACACAGGCGATTTTTGATAATCGGTACAGTCTCAAAAAAGAAAAAGTAAGGAAACGTAGCTTAATATTGCACCATTGAGCTTGTAGGGAGTATCAAAGTACTGGGGCGCACAATTTTCTCCGGAACTACAAGGGAATGGCCACGTAAACATTTTAATGCGGAAAGTGAAGTTAATGCGGCTTACCAGTCGCTTTACTTCGTAACTACTTAGCCGTGTCATCGGGAGCCACAGCGTCGTTCGCATCGGCACTTCCGACTGTTGCGTAAAAGCCGATAAGGAACGCAGCGTCATGGTTAGCGGATAGAACCTACCGGCAAGAGAGCTCGCGCGCTAAGTAGCTTAAGTCTATGCTAAGCTAGAGCGTGTTCCGAGAAGCATCATGTGAGAGTGGCGTGGCGTGGTTTCTTCTTTTAGCGGTCGTACGGCGCACACTTGCGCTATACGGAGACGAGACAGGATCGCAAAAGGTACGCCATAAGCTGGCCCTGCTGCCGGCGATTTCGTACATTCTGCGCAAATAAATGTCAAACGGGCACTGGCATGACACCGCATAACCTTAGTTACCAACGTAATTTCGCTCGCAGATTACCGAATGTGTGCAGAGTATAGAAGAGTACGCTTGCAGGAATTAGTAACTGTTCAAAATATTTTCTTTGTACGAAACTGAAATGAGCGAGAGGAAAGCTATGTAAGTTGCTGATTGCTCTTCAATGTCCTTCAGTAGGCGTTACGTGGACCGTCCACTGGCGTTTTGCGCGGCCATAGAAAAGCGGCGGGTAAGCACTTCCGTAGTTTGGTATATAGAATCGTCAGTGCTTCAAGAAACAAAAGGCTAAAACAATGATGTCGTGCCATTCCGCTCCCACCCCTCGACTTAATGTGCATGTGTCCGCACATAGTCATGCGAAGCTTCAGTGAAAGAAGTTTACCGCGATCACTCCGCAACAAAAGTGCCAAGCTGAAGTTGAGGATGAGCACGCGGTGCCCTTTTCATTCGGGAACAGCCGTCATACACCCGCGAGCACGGCAGCCACATCGCGGAGCCTTACGCCGGAGACGTTCTCCACGACTGCACGCTGAAAAAACATTTCATCTTCCCTCTCTGGGAGACGCGCTGTTGCGTGTGCCGGCGGTCTGAGCAAACAACAAAACGCTTTGCGGACCGAAGTGCGCCGGGTGACAGCAGCAGTAGCAGCAGTAGTCTGCGCTATGACGCGCGATCTTTCCGAAGAGTTGACTTTGAGCGCGTGTAAGAAGACGGGATGAGGGGGGAGTCGACGATATCGTGCCGCGCGGCCTTGCAGTTGCGGATTTCGCGGGTCCCCCGCGTTGGCTCGATGGGGGGGATATGAACGGCAATCTGAGCGCGAAGTGCGCACTCGCCACAACAACGAAAGAAAAGAGGAGCGTGCATTTGGAGCGTCGGCCCCGGAAAATAAACAGCTCCGCCTCGCACCGTTGGGCCGCGCGTCAGGAGCGCCCATTAAACGATCGCACAGTGCGCTGCTTCTCGCTCGCATCTTCTTTCTCTCCCGGCCACTTGTCGGGCACGCGCGGATGGTGGCGCCAAATGGAGCCGTCGTCGTTGCGGTATGACTCGCGCTGCTGCTCGCCTGCTGCACGTTCTGTCGGAATTTCTTTCTTGCTTTCTTTTTTCTGTCATGGCTATAGTAGTCCATAGCCTGTGCGACCTTGCAGTTGACGTTTGTGAACAAGTATTGCAGGTGCGTGGTAGTCGTAATTACGTACTACGGAACCTGCCATGCTGTGTCACCTCTAATTGAGGTTGAATTCAATCAATCAATCAATCAATCAATCAATCAATCAATCAATCAATCAATCAATCAATCAATCAATCAATCAATCAATCAATCAATCAATCAATCAATCAATCAATCAATCAATCAATCAATCAATCAGGATATCATTCGAGACGAAAGGGGGCGTCATGCTGTTTTAAAAAACCTGAGATTTGCGAAAATGGTCTCTTCATCACGAGAAACTACTCCTCAAAGCCCTGAGTAAAAATTATTCGAGTATAAATAGCGCAAATGTCCCCTTTCACGCGACTCGTTCCCTTGCGCTGTTTACACTCGAGTCACAATCGATCTTCATGAAGCAACCAACCCAAATGCATAAGCTTTTGCAGGAAATATAGTCTGGTTCTATTGGGCACCGGACTGCGTTTTGATACCGCAGATGTTGATGATGATGAAAAAAATTTATTGATACCGCATGCAGAGAACGCCTTCAGATGAGGGACTATTGTGTTCTGACACTTCTGTGAAACAAGACATGGTTGAGGTGACCGTTATCTGCTTCCAGCGAAAAGTAGACCTTACTAAAGGTATTCGACAGCCGCCAAACTGATAAGGCGTAGATATTCGCTTCCTTCGGTTTGCGAGCCCATTTCTTTCTTTTTGTCGGGTGCGCTGTACGGATTTCACAATATTAATTGTGAGGGGGAAGAACTACAATGGATGTTTTTGTATGAGAACCTACTGACAACACAAAAATGAGAAGGCGTTGTTCAAGTACTGATCCTGCTAAGCCTCGGACTAAAAACTTTGCTTTTATCGACGATGCGTTTCACGTTTTTCTTTGTCTTGTATGGTTGACTGTGGCAGTGAACATGAACGCACTGACTACACTCCGTTGGACCACTAACCAGTCGAAATAAAGCACTACGCGCCTACTTATGTTTACAAAGTCACCGGTTGTGTGTTCGGTTCAGGATCAGAGACCGAATTCTGTGGACGACACTGTGGCCTATTTTGTGGCCTAGTGAAACCACATTGGCCTTCGAATTAATTACGCCTGAAAGACGTTCTCATTCACTTCTATCCGTATTCGTTTCGGTTTGTGCTAGCTGTGTCATACGAGTCTCATTTGCATTGAATCGCCTGTGTTGCAGAGCTGGCTCCGTCTTTTATTAAATGACATTTGTTATTGTTGTCGCTCTCTCCAGTTTTTGTGTGCCACTATATTGTAATAATAATAATAATAATAATAATAATAATAATAATAATAATAATAATAATAATAATAATAATAATAATAATAATAATAATAATAATAATAATAATAATAATAATAATCAATCAATCAATAAAAAGAGCAAAAACACGTAGACAAAGAGAAATGAACACAAAAGGGGAGGAGTAAAATAAGACAACACGAGAAATATTGACGGGGAATAAAAAATTAGATTGCATATATACAACTATGTGGAAAGACTGAGAAGGGAAGACTTTGTACATTGTGCCACACTATGTCAAAACAGTGCAAAGCTCGGATAAAAACAATGATTGTGGGCTATGAAAAACGTCAAGATCAAGAAAATTAACATTATAGAGACTTTGTATTCTGTGAACGGTAGAGTGTGGGAAGAAGCAGGCGGGTACATTAAACGGTCTGTTCTCTCTGGTTAACTTACGCAGAATTAGAAAATTTACACAATTGAGAAGTACAGGGCAGGATATGATACCGTGGACTAGCTTGTAAAGAAATAAGAGATCAGAACGATTTCGTCGGCAGTGAAGTGATGGCAGTGATAATAATCCAGCAGTATTTGAACGAGATCCAGAGTCATTTTTAGCAAAGCGATGGTTATATACGCTGAGGAACTTTTTCTGGACTCGTTCAATGGTGTTACAGCTGGATTGAGCAATGCAATTCCATATCACGGACGCATACTCAAGTTGTGGAAGACATATTGCCGTGTACAATTTGTGGAGGGCTATGGGAGACCTGAATTCTCGAGATATTCTACAAACACATCCGAGAGAACGAAGGCCCCGCATAGCAGCACGCTTAACGTGAGCAGAAAAGTTTAACGCGCTGTCAACAACAACACCAAGATCACTGATCTCATAAACCTTGCATAAGGACACAGAATTGACAGAGTATTGAAATGACACGCTAGATGTTTTGCGAGGGATAGACATGAATTTTGTCTTCGAGGTATTCAGAGAAAGGTTATTACCGTTGTACCATTCGGAAAAAGAGCGCAAGTCTGACTGCAGCAAGCGACAGTCGTTAACTGAATGAATTTCCTTAAAAATCTTGATGTCATCGGCATACAAGAGGAAAGAAGAACTACGAATGGCAAAAGAAACATAATTAACGTAAATTAAAAATAGGAGTGGGCCTAATACCGACCCTTGAGGGACCCCACTAGTCACTTTATACAAAGAAGACGTTTGGCCATTTACGGCTACATACCAATATCTATTGAGCAGATAGCTCTGCAGGAGATTCACAACTGACAAGTCAACATCAAAGTGCGCAAGTTTAACCATAATCAGTGTGTGGCTGACTACGTCAAAAGCCTTGCTCAGGTCACAGTAAATTACGCCAACCTGTCCTCTCTGAGAAATAGGTGTGGAGATCTGCGTCATGAAACTAGCAAGATTTGTGGTAGTTGAGCGGCCAGCGAGAAAACCATGTTGATTAGGAATCAATGAGTTTTTCACACTAAAAGACAATATGTTGTGAAGAGCCAGCTCGAAGATCTTTGATGTGGCACATAGTAGAGAAATCGGGCGATAATTAGAAGCATCTGTTTTAGAGCCCGACTTAAATACTGGAAAAACACGAACAGTTATTCCACATGCTAGGAAATGTGGAAGTGTCCAGGCAGTTATTAAATATCGTAGTCAGTACTGGGACAAATGTACTACCATAAGCTTTTAGTTATATAAAATAATAATAATAATAATAATAATAATAATAATAATAATAATAATAATAATAATAATAATAATAATAATAATAATAATGAAGAAAACGTGAAATGTGTCCTACACTCATCTCTGCGAACAAACGAAATGCGCCAGAAGGGGGCGTCATTTTTAGACTGTCGCGACCCGCTTTGGTAGCTTAGCACGTAAGGTGTCGCGCTGCTGAGCTCGAGTGCGCGGGTTCGATTCCCGGCCACGGCGGCCGCATTTTGGTGCGGGCGAAGGGCAAAAAGCACCCGTGTGCTAAAATTTAGGTACACGTTAAAGAACCCCAGTGGTGCGATCTTGTACGCGTTACAAAATAAACACGGAGGCATGGTATGACAACCAGCCGCACGTGACCGCACGCGATTGGTCAATGCAGAGCCGTGACGTCTGTCGCGGTTCAAATGGGCCATTCGCGTGCGGTCACGTGCGGCTGGATGTACTGCCACGCCTCCGTGTTTATTTTGTAACGCGTACAAGATCGCACCACAGGTTGCCGAATTTAGTCCGGAGCTCCTCACTACGGCGTGCCTCGTAATCTTATCGCGCCGAAAACCCCAGCGGTTATTTTAGGCTGTCATGAGATTTTTCGATTTTGCCGCTGTATTCATTCGTGGAATAGACGTTTCCGACATTGTTGGCAGCAGACAGCGGATCACATAGGAAGTGTTACGCCTGACAGATCTATTCGCGGGCGACGTTCGTATAACAACGGCCGACATGCGCGAAACCCAACAACAACGCTCGCGCTGCGGAATGGCCGACTCGCCGAGCGATACGGTGAGCGCGCTTCCTAAAGCGCCCAGTCATGTGGAGGAGGAGGATGCGGAATATAAACATTTCGCCTGACTGTGGTCGCAACCTGATACCCCGACTGCCGGTCCGACGGGGAGCTTTTAGAAGAGTCCGGCGCCGGTAGTGCACGGGCAGCTAGGAGGCGTGTTATTGTCTAGACGGAGAAGACGCGAGGTCGGCCGGCGCCCGCCCGTCAGCGCGAAACGGCGCCACGCCGTACGTCGCGCGTGAGGCGTTCTTCACCTTTTTGCACCAGCGCTCACAGCGGCGCCACGGGAAACCGACGCGTCTGCCTTCTCATTTTTTCACGAGCACGCACCCTCGCAAGATGACGGCATCAGCGGTCAACACGGCTTTTACTATAGACACTCAGGGGGCCGCCGTATTCGTCCGCTGGAGACACCAAACACAGTGCTTTACGTGCCAGCACCCTGATATGATTGTGAGGCGCTGATTGTGAGACGTGCCAATGGCTGCGCAATAACCCCATCTCTCTATCGATAACACCCGCATTGTTTCGCCGCCGACTTTGCATCCCACCTGAAATGCTTTTGTTTTTTTTGATCGGTCTCGTGCTTTCGACCACACTTATATTTTGGTTTACATGTTGCTAGGGTGCGTAAACGTGCAATTAAGAGGTCTAGAAAACTTCTTAAATGTAAGATACGTGTCGAACAGGCGTAAGAGCCTGAACTTTTGGGACTGTATCATATGTCCTAAATCTGCACCACCTCATATGAGGAAATCGTAGCCGAAAACTCTGAATTTATGGACGGTCACAAGGGGCATCGCGAGACGCGCTTACAACTCAGTACGCCGATTTATTTGTTGGTTTTATAATCTCAAGAGAATGCAGCCGCCATGACCACGAATCAAATACTCAGGCCATCTGTTCAGTGGCAGAGTGCGCGTAGCTGCACAGAAAGAAACCGATATCCCGCATGTGATTACCAGCTCAACAGTGCGACTGTTTGGAAACTTCTACAGGAAAATTTATTTCGTGACTCTAACGAAAAGAAGCCCCTACACGTTTGTTTAAAGAAGACATTCCAGATAGATTTCACTCGAGAGAATGCACAGACACAAATAAATAGACCTGTCAAAAAGCTTTCCGACCTTCAGCTTAATAGAAAATTGCCTGTCACCTAAAGCTTGTGTGTTTAGCATGGATGAAATGAAATATGTACAGCGCGGCAACATATCCTATCAGGTTTCTTGCCCATTTCGCCATGATGAAAGAGCAGCGTATGAACCATCCATCTGCAAACAGTAGATGCATGGGGGCTGATTTATATGATCTGTTCAACTTTATCTCTGCGCAAATAATTGAATCGTGTCGGAGGGCCTGCAGCCTTCTACAGTGAACTTCTCTGATATTAAGTCCTGAGCGCACTCACTTCGCAACCTGCCGCACACGGCGTTTCGTCAGTCTTCAAGGGCATGGTGCTTGATTGGATGGGAGCACCGAAACTGTGGAAAAGTTTTGTTTAGTGGCTTCCGGTTACGGAAGGCGTTCATTTCTCCAACTCTTGTAAAATAGCGGGGTGCGGCGTTGTTTTCGGGAAGGGGAATTGAAGGGGTTGTTTGAGATATAAAAAAAGAGGAAAGAAGGAGTCCGTCTTTCGAGACATGTGTCCGTGCAATACTGTGCGCCATGTCGGAGTACCTCTCTCCCTGTTTGGGAAACCGGTGGGTGCACCGCGGCACTGGGAATCGAACCCAGCACCTGCAACATTAGAGGCTGTGAGTGCGAAAGGAAGTAGAAACTGTATGGAAGATGTGCCGACCGCTTAACCCCGTAGAAAAAGTGGAAAAATAAAGAGAAAAAAAAAACTATCGAAAGTTAAAAAAAAACAAGAAAGAAAATAATTCACGCAAGCCGCGAAGTTAGTAATCAAAAACTCTCTCGGATGACCTTCTCCAACTGATCAATATCGGACTGAAGGAGAATCCCGCATGATTTCATTTTCTATCGCTCTCCTTCAGGTGTCCGTCATCCAGGAAATGAAAGAATAAAAATAGCGCATGTTATAACTACAAAGCAATTTTTGTTCCTGCGCACAAAATGTGGATCGAGGAAGTACGTACGGGCGCTCCACCTTTATACATATAAATACGAGAAAGTTAAAAAAAAAACAAGGTTAAATATACACTGAAATGGCGATTCTATGGAAATATGGAGGTAGAATATACCAGGATATCCTAAGCCCACGGTCGCGAAAATTGAAAACTTATACGAACGAGAATGACATACCGTATGGTGCAGGTGCCGTAATGGGACCGCCGCCATTTTGTCACGAGCCACGTGCATGTAAGGTCAATAGATTATGGGATACGGAAAAGAATAAAAACAGATAATTTCTTGGCCCTGAGCACCCGGCATGCATTTCGAATGTGGTACCTCTGCTATAGTGTGCGTGGCCAACTTATAATGCCGTAGTCTCGTATTAAGGTGAACCCTAATGCACGAGCCGAATGTGGAAGCTGAATCCCATGAGCTTTTGACTTTGCGTGCATGTTCCGCACGGACACTGTCGTGAATGAAACAAAACAAAAAAGTTAGCCGCTGAGGAGGACGTTTAGCCACGTGAGGCCGCCATAACGTCGCGGCGTCTAACGGGGGGAGGTCGAGGAGCGTGTAGGGCCGCCTGTGCACGAAGGGATGCGTGGTTCCTGATCCCCGGTCAGAGCCGGCGCAAAGCCGCTGTCGTGATGAGTAATCGGCCCGCGGAATTAGGGCACGCACCTTGATCCGCCGAGTGGCCGCAAGTGCTGCTGGCTGAGCCAGATAGAGGCCTCTTCTGCTATCTTCACTCCTCCTCCGGCTCAAAGTAGCCAGGTCACGAGTTCAGCCCTTTCACTTTGCGCCAGCTATCCCTGCTTCTTGTAACGTTGTTAGAGAGCTGGAGGGGTATGCGTATATTGTGCGTGTGTTTTGGCACCACCTTCATCAGTGGCCGCTTTCCGATATTGTGTGCTTCTTAGCGGGAGAGCTTCTCGCGAACCGTTTCGAGCCGCAAGATCCTCGCCCTGTGCAAATGCGTCATGAAAGTACATATATTCGGGACAAAAAAGATGTACGGACTTCGAATTCCCCAAACGATAAAAAAATAATGCATATCTCACGCACTGAGGAAATCGACGTGAAAAGAAGCATTTTGCTTGTAGTTGGCTATCCAGCTTCCGCAAAGCGCTTCCAAGCGGAGAAACGTGTTTGTGTAAGGCGAGTAGCTTGTGCGTGAGCAAGACGATGATGGTGTGACGACGGTTGTATGACGGAGACGGCATAATTTCCGCTCCCGCCGTTCAACGCGATATTAGACAGCTGTCGAAGTATTAAGTAATTAATTAATTTACAGATAGAGTCAGCTCAGGGCTATTGGAGGAGCGGAGCGAATAGAAATGTATAACATTTAGCATTCTGGAAAACAGTCGGGGCAGATAACTTTTACGTTGAGATCGAATAGCAGGTGTAAGTAGACACTAGAACTATATCAGGGAGTAAGCGATGGAAGCGCGCGGCGGGACATGATGTGCGACTGCGTGTCATACCTGCAACTGGACGAAGCTCCCTGTGTCTATGTCATCTGGTCCGTGGTAAAATGATCATGAAATTTGCATTGCGGCGATGTAACGGTCAAATCTGCTCGACCATTAAGGCGTTACAGCGTCGCACAGTTGCTACGCAGTGTTAGCGGCTACGAAGAGAGTATTGTGATGCAGTGAGCTTGTACGCGTTTCTGACGCAATTGCGATGACTGCGAATACAATAACCTCTTTAAAGAGTGAAGAAAAGCCTTGCTGCCTGTACAGATCTTTGTATGCGGCCAGAATAAACGGCGGGGCAATTTGAACTCAAGTGTCGAGTGAAAACGGCGCTGTACGACCCGACTTGAAAGCTTCCAACTGCTGACATCTTGTTACTCATCAGTCTCGCGAGTCTCGTCGACATCATCTTGTCGTCTTTCCCGCGTTTTCTCGTTGCCCGCGGTATACAGCAACTTACTGCTCATGCAAGCTTACTGCAATAAACAAGACGCAAAACGAACACAGAAGGAAGACGAGACAGAATAGGACGCCCTATTTGTCCTTCTGGGGTCATTGCTCAGCTTGTTCATATCGGTAATCATGCGCCTGCCCCAGCAACAAGTTTTACAGTGTTTCTCTATATGCATACAAGGCTTGGCAGTCAAGTTCCAGGACTGATTCTGCCACCCTGTTTTATGTAGAACCCACAAAAATTTCGCAGAGAGAATATCAGTGTCCTTCTAAACATTGGTAATGGAAAGCACCCTTCTTTCATTTGTCACATATTTCCACAGAGAACAAATGGCGGACGTGTAGTTTTGCTGCAAGTTAGGGAAATAAGCAATATATACTTAAGACATAACAAATGTTATCGCGAGAATTCCCTATGGGCGTGTATTTAAATGGTATGTCCAGTTTTTAGATGGGCGTAAAGGTGTTTGTGTTGAACCAAGGAATGGACATACGTCAACATGTGGTTCAGAGCATACCGCATGTGGCCCGCGTTCTCAACGTTTTTTATCTCCAAGGCATCATTATTACTGTATGGGTTCCTGAGGGGTAACAACCACTCTTCCCTGCCATTGCTGCGTTCCCCAACAAATAACGAGGCCTTTAATCGTGCGAGACGACACCTTCGAGAACGTGACAGCGTGTGCCTCCTTGATGGCAACACTCGTCAGCCTAAAACGTGATAGGGCTCTTGGCGAAGCGCATAGTCCTCAGGCCTTACTTCTTGAATTTGGCTCCCACTGACTATTTCCCGTTCGCAAACTTAAACGGACGTACCATATCGGAACCGTTCGAGATGTCCTGAGACCAGCGAGGGCACAACTAAAATGGCGCCCGAGAAGATGATTTCAAAGCCAGCTCTACAGACCTTGTGAAGCGGACAAAGCTGTACATAGAATGCATGCGAGAGACTGCTTTGAATAATCCTCACTAGGGCTTACTGCGGGGCTGTTAACTATAAACTACCGAACACGACAGAGCAAGGTGGTAGGAACTTAAAGTTGAAGGAATGTCGCTGGCACTGGCGTATAAGGGGTTGAACGCCTCCCCCCCCCCCAAAAAAAAAAAAATCTGGCTACTCTCTCTGCGTTCTAGCCTTTGATTTTGCAGTATTGCAGAGTATGTGATGGGTACGGACTCAGCCTTCGCGCACGCAGCCCCGGCGTCTGGAAGGGTGGAAGGGGATAGCCCGGTAGGCGTGATCGCGGGCCATCCCCTCCCACTCATACATATATCGCGCCTATCACGCCGACCACGTGGTCCGAGTGATGCGCCTTACAAGTATGTAATTACAAAACGCTACGATGCTGGTACTGCCACGAAACACAGGCGCCATAGGTCCGACCTTTAGGCCCATGAGAGGGAATTAGCGATGATGGCACCCCTGGAGACACGCGATCCTCTTCTCAAGGACATGCGAATGTATATATGCCTAAATGAAGCGAGGGCGCAAGCGAGAAACGATCCAAAGCCCAGAGGCGTGCGGCTCAGGCATCGCAGCTTTCGTTGCCTCTGCATGGTGCGCCGACACCGCGGCCCCCCCTCCCTTCCCCCCCTTATGTGCGCTCACTTCTCGGCCAAGTTACGACCGTTTGTTTTTTCGATTCGAAGCGCCGAGTCATAAACAGAGCACCAAGGTAAGATGGCTGCTCGGGTTACAGTGCGAGGTCAAACAGCGGAAATGTTCGCCGTAAACATCACGTACATCTCGGGCTCCGGCGAGTCACATTCTTGTTGGGCCGGGGTCAGACGGGCAGGGCGCGCTCTGTGTTGTTGCGCGCCACGGTGGTGGGGCGGGGTGAAGAGGCTTATACGCGTGGCGCCGTCGCGCTGCCGCAGACTGCGCCCGTGAACCACCCTTGAACAACCCCAGGCTGTTGACAGGCCGTGCGAAACAATCCGGAGCACCGAGAGCTCGGCACGTGATGCGGCAACTCGGGCACACGTGCTCTTTCTGCAACCAACGGAGACGGTGCTGTCGAGAGCTGGCGATGGTGCAACCTATGTGTTCATTACTGCTCCCGATGCTGAACCTCTGTGTATGCGGGGAGGATGCGGTTTCAGTTTAAATCAACATCACATTTAAGAACAGCACGCTATAATAGCTGAAATTACGTGCTAGGGAACTGCGAGAGACGATAGCGGGAAAGTCTTGGTTGCAGCCGTTCATGCGGTGCCTTCTGCTGATTCTTTTATTTGCTTTATAATGCACACGCACATAAACGCATACACAAGAAAATTAGAAAACGAAAACACCTTTTCCTGTAAGAACAAGAAAAGTCGCAGCCCGATGGATCGTACATTTACACACTAATCATTTGTGCCCATTTCCATTAGGGTATGTTAATTGCTCGTGCCTATATTAACAGTAATAAGTCAACGAAATTTGAATTAACGCGCGTGGAAGCAGAATCTGGTCAGGAAAAACGCCAAGAGATACACAAGTAGACAACTTTTCATTGCGTGCGATGTGTGTGGTTATCTCTTTCTCAAACCATAAAACGGCGCAAAAAGCTCTTTAGCCTGTCTGCAAGAAGAAGCGGCGCAGTGGCTAACCCTGAGTTTTATGCTGCACAGAGAAAGAAAAGGTGGATATTTCGTTTTTGCTTGCGCACAGCGCGAAAGAAACAGGATAAGTACAAAACATGACACGCTAAGAAAAGGCGATTCGCTGGCGCAAGTGAGATGACCGGCCGCTTTCCGCGACAAAGCACCGCCACGACGTGCCTTCATTCAAAGTTCGTCACTTCCTTGTCACTTGAAGTTCTGACGCAGCAGAGCGGCCGCATTTCCTGCGCGCCGGGCGCGGACAGTTTCGGTATCGGGCTTAAAATTCGATGACGAATATCTCAAATTACGTGTAACTTTTGTCTGTTCTAAAAAAAAGGTATGCCATAAATTGCGACGACCTACAACTTTTCCATATAAGCAAGGGCCCTCAAATCAATAATTGAAAAGTTAATTGACAAGTTTTTATTTATTAGTTAGTTCAAGGACACTTTAACTTCGGCAAAGTATTTCCACCTCGACGTAGAGTTCGTGCGCGAAGACGGCAGGACCTTTACTGCCATAGCATTTTTAAAAAATTCTTTATATCCCCCCTCCCGCCCCCCCCCCCCCCCCCCCAAAAAAACACCCCGTTACGAGAATGAGGGGTTGTCAATTAGAAATCGAGCCATAGTCATAGATTGTGACATATTCGTGTGCTACAGTGGTCCTCCATCTGTCAGAACTCGAGCAGTGCGCTGTTGGCGCACTCCTTTATCTTTTTGTTTGGTTTCCTCTTTTTTTATTGCGATAGCAATTATTTGGGCAGTCAAGGTGCATTTTTGGCGTCGGCGTCACGGTCATGTTCCGTGTAAAGTCCAAATCTACAACATCACCCCGAGCGTCGTGTGTTCTATGTGCGAGTGATAGCGTACGAGCAGTGCCGAAGAGTGCGCCTCTAGCGGAGACGAAACGCACCTTGTACCTTCACCCGCGGTCGCGAACGCGTATCCTTGCAGAGGATCAGCCGACGGCTCGTGCCTTTGTGCGTATTGAGTTATCATCGCAAAGTTTGCCTTTATACCATTGTTAGCACGAAGGTCGCTTCGCTCGCTGCTGCGGCCGTGTTTCCTTACGCCAACGTTTTTTTTTTTTTAAGTTACACCAGGTCTCATGCCAAAGGAGTGAGCTGCTAGCCTTACTTCGTATAACATTCCAGTTCACTGCTATCTCATTCATTGCTTCGCCCTTGCGATGAAACTGTGACAATTTTTTTTAGGCTATGTGACGTGGCGTATAGGATTAAATGGGCCGTAAGTATCACCGGGTATAGCGCTATTCGAGCATATCACCACGATGTTCACCCCTGGCAATGAAAACTTCGTAGAAAATAGTCTTGTTTCCGCAATTTTCTGTCAAGCGCTAAACTTCTCAAATTGCGAACGCTATTTCTTGGCTAGCATGAATGGTATCGGGTGAGCGGACCTAGCTTCAAGTTGTGCCCACAACGAGTGTGACTGCCAAGAAATTTCATGCCTGTTTGACAACGCTCGTCTGTTGGTCCGCCGACATCTTCTGAAGCAGCACCTTCACCAGCGTGTAGCAAGCGGATCGTTTTCTCCCTGTATTCGTGGTCGTGGATTGCCTCGTCGTGACAGCTGCTCAACAAGGAAGATGGACTTATTGGTCTGAAGTGTACGAACCTTGATGATTGCCTGTTCCCGGGAGGTTGTGCTGCTCGGCGTGACCAGGCCCATCAAGCCCTACTAACTTTCTTAAACAATACATATTTGGCCTCGCTTTTATAGACATTTTTCCATGTGACTACTTATTTGTGTTAACGTCTGTGTTATTTGTCTTTTTCTTTCCTCTTTCTTTCACCCATATCTTCATTTACTCTGTATTTTCGTGCTTTCTACGTATTGAAACCGAATAATAATAATAATAATAATAATAATAATAATAATAATAATAATAATAATAATAATAATAATAATAATAATAATAATAATAATCTAACATTGAATATCTTCAACCACCCACCTATTCACACAAATTTATTCAACAGCTGCAGCGGCACATACCCGCCGTGGTAGCTTGTCACGTAAGGTGTCGCGCTGCTAACCTCGAGGGCACGGGTTCGATTCCCGGCCACGCCGACCGCATTTCACGAGAGAGGCGAAATGTCAAGAACACCCGTGTGCTTAGATTGGTCGAAATTAATCCGGAGACGGCGTGCCTCATAATCATATCGTAGTTTTGGCGCGCAAAACCCCAGCAGTTATTATTATTGCCGCAACACGCATATTTGTCTCGTGTCCTATGTTCGCAGGCGCAAATACTCGTATCACAGCTGGCTCAATTTACGAACGTCATCCAGCATGTCAAAGGCTCGTTTTTGAAAGAGGCACTTCATTTTCCTTTTTTTTCTTAACATCTAATCAGAGACCGTATTCACAAAGCTTTCGATTCTTGAGTATTCTTTACGATTGACCGGATACATTAGTTAACGATATGTGTAGCGCAGGCCCGTAGCCAGGGGAGGGGGGGGCGAATTTTTCTGGTACATGGTGTTTTACAGAAAATAAATAATGAAAATAGGCGTTTTTCTCAAATAGTCAAGGCTTTCAGCAAGTGCCCCCCCCCCCCCCCCCCCCCGAAAGAAATTCCTGGCTACGGGCCTGGTGTAGCGTCAGGATCGGCTGAAACTTTTTCTTACAGACAACGTTACAGCGTAAGACGTTTTTAGGGGCGAAGCTCCTCAAGGTGGCACCCGTTCGTCCCTCGTAGTCGTAGTCGTAGTGCGTAACCAGTCTTATGCTTTGACCTCCAAGTGTGTGCCGGTGGGAGATTTTCCTGCGCGTTGTTGAACAATAAAAATTCGCAGCGGTAGCTAAAAGCCGACTTCTCCTGTCTCTCATTCCCATTAGCAGCCATTCTTTACCTCCAAGGTAGTGCCTGGTGAGATTTCTCCTGTGCGTGATTAAACAATAAAAATTTTGTTCAAAACGCCGTTGATTGATGAAATAAACCAACGAAAGACGCCAGATGTTTTGTAAAAGCAAAACGGAAGAACGCCAGATGTTTCTAAAGCAAAACGAAAAGACGCCAGCTGCTTAACGAAAGACGCCAGATGTTTTCTAAAGCAATGGTTTTCTAAACAATGAAAATTCACAGCGTACATGTAAAATAAAGTGAGCTGCAAGTCGTCATAACTCATCGAACCTTTAGTATAAACGCGCCCGATCTCACGTCAGTGATGATGTACTGGGCAGAATTCACGGAAGATTCACGGTTTACCGATGAACCTCCGCAGCTTCGCCCACTCATCATCATTCACTCCGTGGATATGCTGTGATTTTTTTCAGAATACTGGCGCAGGAGAGCGTAACAGGCCTCGTGTATGAATGAATGGCACTGAAGGCGATGCAAGTAACTAGCTGGCAACACCGTGTTTGGTGCAATTATTCAGCGGCTCCCCCGATAATGTGTAATTTACGCCTCCCGTAATGCAAGCCCACACGAGTCGCTGAAGCATGATGGAAAGTTTCCAAGCCAGCGGTGGCTGCCACATTTATTTATTTATTTATTTATTTATTTATTTATTTATTTATTTATTTATTTATTTATTTATTTAGTTAGTTATCGATGGTCCGGCACGAGCCGTTTGGCTCGGGCCGGATGAATATATTCATTAATGCATTAGGGGTTCTTTTCATTAAGATATTAATACTTTTTTTTTGACAAGCTGACAGGCGATAGATGATGGAGGCGCAGTGGCGTCATTTGAGAAGACATCGATCATGCTGGTTTTCTCCTTGTGTATGGTAAGATGACGTACGCCTACACATGCACGGCCGAGTTCATTGGTCCTCGTTGTTTCCTATACGGCGTGTTCAGATAGTGAGACAGCTGGTCGAGATTCGCACTCTTATCTGCAGTCGTTCAAATGTGAACAGCGAACGCGCGTGTGCGGGTTTTCTGCAACAGAGCGGAAACCGAAGGTCATGAAGGTGCGCCACATACTATAAGTGTGGTGTGTTGCGAGCTTTGCTTATGGCGTATGATAGTTTGACGCATGACGGCTTCGACATCTTTGCTTTTCGCTGGCTAGCGCTATATACGATCACACATATAGCCGCTGCTCACATATGAACGGCTGTCCGTAAGAAACAACATCGAATGATATAGCAACAATAAATAGGTCTACACCAAATATGAATCACGCGTTAATTGCTGCTTGGATGCAACAACATGTTCTGTTGAGCGTTCTAATGTGAATTTTTTAAAATGTGCTTGCAAATGTACTTTGTGTGACCTCTCCTCCTTGGGAAGCGTAGCACAAGCACAACTGTAAAATAAATAACTCAATTCATATATTAACTTTGCATTATTAACTACGACTACGTAGCTAGCAAAACAAAATACATTGTAACTTGTAAGCGAGCTTAACACAAACCGAGCCCCATTGGTCCCTCTATTCGTTCGTTATAACGAACGAATAGAGGGACCAATGGGGCTCGATTGTCATCGGCGACAACCGTGTGAAGCCAAGAAAAATGCAGCAAAAGTTATTTGAATATAATATTAATTGAACTGTACAAATTAGAAAGTCAAAAGAGCGCGTGCGAAAAAAAAAAAAAAAAACTAACTTGCCGCGGGTGGGAGACGAACCCACAACCTTCGTGTTACGCGCGCGCTGCGGCTACGGCGGTAACCGTTTCCACGTCTGCATTCTTGGGTACTTACGTATACGTGCTTTCGCCTATATAACGGCACGCACGCGTAATTTCACCTAGTTATATATAATGCTAACTATAACGTCAAACGAGAAAGTTGTTAACGGAATTCGTGTTTTGAGCTCCCACCGGGGCAGGCTGTTTTCCGCTTCCCTTTGCCTGTTCGCGGTTAATGAAAACAGTTGGTTGCAAGCTTATGCCTCATTTAATGTAATTTTACTGTTCAATTAAAAGTGACCCCTGACTTACCTTATATACTTGGGCCTCTTGCGGCTTCCTTGTCAGATAACTTCACATCGTTTGAAATAAAAATCGAGCCCGTCGCTTACCTAGATTCTTTTCGTCTACAAGGCTGACTGCGCTCTAGCAGAACGTGTTTTCATTTTTATTATGA
This sequence comes from Rhipicephalus sanguineus, assembly GCF_013339695.2. NCBI lineage: Eukaryota > Metazoa > Arthropoda > Arachnida > Ixodida > Ixodidae > Rhipicephalus > Rhipicephalus sanguineus. The sequence continues at coordinate 262,799,836 of NC_051176.1, forward strand.
TATCATTTTGTAGGAAACGCTCGCATGTGTATGATGCGATGGCGGTGCTAACACGCCGCACATGTTCGACCGTCTCGTTGGGCATATAACAAAGTTTAGCTTTCGGATGGCTTCCCGACGCGCCTGATTTCTCCTGGCTATCGATTTTAGGTACGGTAAACAAAACCATTTGCTCGCCAAGGTCATGCGCAATCGCCAGTTAAAGGTTGCTGCAGCACAATTACTGTAGCTATTCGCTGCAGACCTAACCACGTTTTCCATCAAGTTGCACTTAGGCTGTTCCCCAGTCTACGTATATGGTACTTGCGCTCTATTCCTACGTATACATGGAGATCAACGCTAAACAAAGTAGCTAAAGAAAACGGCGCGACCTGCAAAGAGCGCCATGCCTTCGACTGCGTCGTGCGAAAGACCTGTCGCGCAAATATTTGCGCAAGGAGACCGCCGACAGTCCGGGTGCTTTCATGTGCGTTTAACAACGTCGAGTTTACTCACAAAGAAGGCTACAACAACGACCGTCGCAGAGGAGCACACCGGTTAAACATGTCGCAATTAAAGAAGGTCGAAATTGCGATGCCTGTAGAGGAACTGAGTTTCGACATGGGGCACTGCTGGATGTTGAACCAATGGTTATACACTGTTGTCAGGCGCTCCTTTCGGATCGTTTGATCGTTTCGTGCTTGCACTGCGTAGTTGCTCAATTCCGCTAAAACAATGGCTCGTTTTTCTGACGTACGTATGATCTTAGTCGCTACGGGCTCATGGCGCAATGCAAGCAGGTAAGGGTGGCAGGAATGGCGTTCCCTTTGCCCGAACCTCGGCAATACATAAAAAAAAAAATAGCTCTCAAGCTCATTTGCGAAATAGTCGGGCTCTCTGAAGTGACATTCGTCCATATCATCTCTAAGCACACGGATAGCGAAAGACACTGTGTGTGCCTCAGGGAAAGAGGGGCAGCGCTGAAACACAGCCATACGGGCTGAATTTCAAGGGATTAAGCATGCATGCGGAGTCGGAAACGGCGGATGGTGCGCGCCTGCAAATCTTTTCACTATGGCAATATAATACAGAGAAAAAAAAATGCATGCAAAGTTTACGTTCAGTGATTTAGTTAAGGATTACTGGGCGACTCAATACCCTTCTCGTTTTCAAAGAAGCGAATTGAGCACTGAATGCTGTCTCACTGCGACTTGTTTGTTGCTATAAATTAAGAATTTCTACGAGATTTCTTTTTCTGACTACACGTTCTGGGAACACACGTGCATACATTCAACTCTGACTGCCTTCGCAAAGCGTACACTCCTCTCGTAATCTTTCCTTGCGCACATACTCGGCATTAGCACTTTGTTCACTTGTTGCAAGGGTCGTGTTTTTAATACATTTCAAAGGTGATACACTGAAACAACGTGTCGTTACTGATTCCGTTGGCTATAAGTGAGTCGAGGACAGAGGCGCGCTCTAATTTAAAACAGATCCGATATGCAAGACATTTTTTATTATACTGCATGCCTTTCACAGATTCATGCAGATGTGAACGTATACGGGGTGTACAAAAGAAATTAAGTACAATTTAACATACGTTATTATATATATATATATATATATATATATATATATATATATGTATATGTATGCGCGCATAGGTTCATGTTCCTTGGCTCCGGTGATTAATAAGTAATATGAAGAGCAGGCGCACGCACAAAAGCAAAAAAAAAAAATATTTATTCGACGTTTCGACCGGTCTCCGGTTGAAACGTCGAATATATGTAAAGGCAAGAGTGTATGTAAATAAATGTGAATTCAGTAAATGTAAATTCAAGAGTTTCGACCGGTCCCTGGTCGAAACGTGGAATAAATGCAATTTTTTTTTTGTTTTTGTACGTGCGCCTGCACTTTATATTACTTTTATGTATATACCTTAGAAATTCCACCAATGCAATACCGGAGTGTGTCGACACTGTCGCTTATTTCAAAGATCTGCCTTCAAGCAGCATACGAGGGTTTATTTGTCCGCCGCCCTCACCCGAAGAGTCCACAGACTTCAGGACGCCTGCGGTACAAAAGATATTCCACATCCACCGTCATGGCCATGTCTAGGGGCGCCGGTTAACGCTCCCAGGATTAGTTATAGATAGGGCTCCGTGTTTTCGGTGTTTATTTTTCTTGAAAATCGGTGGGTGGATAACGGAGTTTATATTTTGAACAAAAATTAGGCGTTTATCGGAGTTTATTTCACGTAAATCCCCAATTCTCCGAAATTCGAAGTTTCGCATTATTTTCAA